>NC_138233.1:2021102-2083602 GCF_964197995.2 Scardinius erythrophthalmus
TGGTGGACTCAGTGGTTCTGGACTCAGTGGTCCTGGACTCAGTGGTTCTGGACTCAGTGGTGGACTCAGTGGTCCTGGACTCAGTGGTTCTGGACTCAGTGGTTCTGGACTCAGTGGTTCTGGACTCAGTGGTGGACTCAGTGGTTCTGGACTCAGTGGTCCTGGACTCAGTGGTTCTGGACTCAGCGGTTCTGGACTCAGTGGTGGACTCAGTGGTTCTGGACTCAGTGGTCCTGGACTCAGTGGTTCTGGACTCAGTGGTTCTGGACTCAGTGGTGGACTCAGTATTTCTGGACTCAGTGTTTCTGGACTCAGTGGTCCTGGACTCAGCGGTTCTGGACTCAGCGGTTCTGGACTCAGTGGTCCTGGACTCAGTGGTTCTGGACTCAGTGTTTCTGGACTCAGTGGTCCTGGACTCAGCGGTTCTGGACTCAGCGGTTCTGGACTCAGTGGTCCTGGACTCAGTGGTCCTGGACTCAGTGGTCCTGGACTCAGCGGTTCTGGACTCAGCGGTTCTGGACTCAGTGGTCCTGGACTCAGTGGTTCTGGACTCAGCGGTTCTGGACTCAACGTAATTGCGTATTGCATGATGTCACGAACGCGCATCACAGAACAGAGCAAGGCGAGCATTTGTGCTTATAAACCTTAAACTTTTTTATTCATTTTTGAAATGAGCGATCGTTTCGCTAGATAAGACCCTTATTCATCATCTGGTATCGTTTAAAGCCCTTTGAAGCTGCACTTAAACTGTCATTTGGACCTTGAACCGTTTGGGTCCCACTGGAGTCCATTATATGGGGGAAAATCCTGGAATGTTTTCATAAAAAACCTTAATTTTGAAGAAAGAAAGACATGGACATCTTGGATGACATGGGGCTGAGAAAATTATCAGCAAAAGTTTTTTTTAAAGTGAACTAATCCTTTAAGTGCAATAAAACTGCAATTATTTTCACACGCTGCTGTTAAAATTGAACCGTGTCTAAATACAATAAAATGAAAAAGGTAGAAATGAAAAATGAGCAGAGAATCGAAGATAGGCTTACCTTGAGTCAAATAGAGCACTGAATAACGGGAGAGCTGGGTATTTCAGAAGAAACTAGCGCACTCTGCCGTCTCCACCTACTGACCGCTCGTCCCTTGTCATACCTGGACACAAAGCATAAAGCAAGGATCCCGAAGCTCAATGAAAAGGTGACCTTGTAAGGGTGAGAAAACCTGTGCATGTCAGGAAAGGGAAATACAAATTGAGCGACCCTATGCAGATTATAAGAAAAGAAAAGGAACACACAGTTATGAGCTGAGTGATGGACGAACTTGGGACGCGTCTCATTTGGCACCCCTACATACAGGTTTCACTCTGGCTGAACAATCAGCTTCTGCTCCACCACTGGAAAGTGTCAACATCCAAACCGAGAGACATCGTTGTAGAAGGAAGCTAATGTGGTTGAAAGACTGTGTAACTTAAAAGTCTCACAGCAAGAAGATAGTAATGGTCAACTAAAAGTGGAAAGAAAAAAAAAAAAAACGTTTATTGGTTAAAGTTAAGTTGAACTGTATGGATGCACATATAAATGTTCGGTAATCACTTTACAGTAAGGTTTGTTAGTTAACATTAGTTAACCACATTAGTTAACATGAACTAATAATGAAATGCACGTATACAGCATTTATTAATCTATGTTAATGTTAACTTCAACATTTATTAATACTTTGTTAAAATCTTGTTAACATTAGTTAATGCACTGTGAACTAACATGAACAAACAATGAACAGCTGTGTTTTTATTAACTAACATTAACAAATATTAACAAATACAGTAACAAATGGATTGCTCATAGTTACTTCTACATCAGTCGGAACCGGGAACACTTCCCATCAGTGGCGTCATGCCCATTCAAAGTGAGGGGGCACGTGCCCCCTCAGATTTTTCCTCCCTGATAATTTTTTTGTCACAACTTTATTCCTATTATGCTCCATAATATATCAGAGCCTATAACGACTCAAATGTATTCTTCTGGATGTGTAATAAATCGGTCAGCATCAGCCCTTTTTCCTAATATGGTGTCTGTGTATCAAATCTAGAGATACGATACGCGCGTAGCGCTCTAGAATCTTTGCTGTGTATGTTCAAGCAACTCACTCGTCTCGCACGTTGAGCTGGCAATGTTTTACAGATGGTCTTGAAGTGGTAAGTGGGCAAAGCAACAAATCAGCATTGAATTAGTTATCGGATGATATTAAAAGGTAGTGGGATTATTTGTGGTTGACCTGGAAATTTTAACTTGATCAAAAAGTTTGATATTAGCTGCGAATTCAGAGCATTAACTTAAGTTGTGTCAGTGTAACGTTATTGATAGCTAGCCTAGTCTAACCGTAAACTAGTTGGCTAACGTTACTGCCATACAAAGCCATAGTAACGTTATCTGATCGGTTTTGAAACATCTGTTCTGTTTTGTCTTGTGTCAAAGTCTCCAGCTGGTTCAATTGTTTTCAATTTCATAGAAACGAGGGTGTTAAATTTGTTGTAGGCTAACTGCAAAATCCAACCTAACGTTATCAAGGCATCGACTTGATGTTTCTCCCATAGACTGTTATTCACGGTTCTTCACGGATCAGGCAGCTAATTCAAATGCAGTAGACTTAAAAAGCTTTTGAATTTGAGCTTACAGTTCTTTCATCAACCTGTCTTTTACATAAACTTACAAAATAGATACTTTAACTTAGTCCTCAGATAGAGGAGGGTTGCTGCTAGCTCCGTTATGGTATTTCTGTCCCTCCCAAACTGCATTGAAATGGTATGTTTAGCAGCCAGAATTTAAAATTTTTCAGGGGGAGAAACCCCCTGACCCCTCCGAACATGATCCATATCACCCGTCAGAAAACAATTGCAACGTCACAGATTGTGCCCCCCCAGAATTTTGGCTTGTATGACGCCCCTGCTTCCCATAAATCATGATATACTCGCTACATCATAAGAAGAATGGCGTCTACGCTAATATTAGTCTCTCTGTTTATCCCGAGGTTCACCGCAGTCCGCCGGATCTGATGAAGGACCTGTGCCTGGACACAACAACAGCGCAGTCCTGAAGTGTCCTCTAGTCTCTCCCCTGTGAAGGCCTCCTCCCTCTATCTCTGTACAGATCAAACGTTGTCAAAATGATGCAGTTCACACGGATCCGCGGAAACGACTAAAAATTCTGTATTATGCAGCCGGACAAATAGTAAAGTCTGGCGATGTCAAAGAAAGACTACACGCCTGCACACATATGTATTCTAACTCACACACCTATAGACTGAACAACACGTAATATGCATGTGCACGCCGTCAGCGTTCTCACTGATTCACGTTTTTGAAGTTTACACAGAGATATATCTCATATAACACAGGAGAAAACATGAATTCTCAAATAAAATGGCATCCACTCCACTTTTAGACACGAACTTGCGAACTTCCCTAAGCACTTCCCCTCGGGGGAATCCCTGCCGCCATTTTGAAGTGCGTTCCTCTTCGTGAAGTGGACAAGGGAAGTTTATATGGACAGACCCTCGATTGTGACCGAGGGAGCGAGTCTACTTCATATACACACTTCAGGCAGTGCCATATACCACAATGCAGCACGATTGTACCGTCAACACATATAGCGTTTAATTTACCCCACCACAAACAGCTCTATGATATATTGATTATTTTGAAAAAAACAATTAAACAACTCAAACACACCTATATACATGTAGAATGCTGCATTAAACAATTTCGTAAGGAAAAATATAAATAATAAATCAACCCCATAGTGGATGTCAAGTGATCAAGGGCTTCTCACGTTCCAGTTCAGCCTAGAGCAAAGGTTCCGCCAGTAGTGGGCACTCGTGCAGCGTATGCAATGACGTACATCCGAGTGAAGAGATGGAGGGAGTTTAGCGAGTGAAGAGATGGAGGGAGTTTAGCGAGTGAAGGACATGACAATGTTGGACTGGAACAGAGCCTTTAATGACCCAGCAGGCAGCAAACTATAACAATAATGCCTCCTACTGGCAGCATCGGGAATCGCACTCTACAATGACTATCAAAATAAAAGTCCCACAATAGAAGTCTTCTTTTCTCCGGGAGCCTTTTATACAATAACTTTATTCTAGAGCTGCTGTAAAGCCAAAACAATCTCTGTTACTTTAATTTCCAATTATCACTGTAAAGCTGCTTTGAAACAATCTATATTGTTAAAAGCACTATATAAATGAAGATGACTTGACTTGACTTCATGTTAGTTAATACATTAACTCATGCTAACTAATGAACCTTATTTTAAAAGTGTTACCAAATGTTCATTTTAAACATGATTGGTTAAATAGAGCATTGTTCTGCATTTGGTGAAACGTCACTGAAAAATAAATCAAATCAGGAAACCTTTGAATGAACTGATATAGTGTTTTGTATCTTTGGTAATGTTCAGTGAAGCTGTAGTCAGGGTTCTCAAGTTTTATCAAAAGCTTGGAGTGAGATCACATGCGGTTAGGGGAGGAGCCCTAATGGAGCCCCGCCCCCACCTGACCCCGCCCCCCAATTTTACCCATTGTTCATAATTAACCAGGACAAATTGAAAATATAACAATTGGTAAATCTGATAAATGACAGAGAAATTCATCACATCAAATATAGCCTACTCTTTAATGTTATATTTATAATATCAAAATTACAAATAAGTTACGCAAATTACAAAAATATAACAAATTGCTGCATATAGTTTGAACAGTGTCTAGTTAAAATGGTATAATGATTTGTGTGGTGGGACATTGAGAACAAATAACATATTAGAGTATTATGTGTGTGTGTGTGTGTGTGTGTGTGTGTGTGTGTGTGTGTGTGTGTGTGTGTGTGTGTGTGTGTGTGTGTGTGTGCACACTGGAGTACACACTCCAGCTTATGAAATGTGTTTTGTGTTGTAAGTGTTGGAAAAATACAAATGGCAATTAATATGTTTTGACAGGATATAAAATATTAGAGCACTCTGCTTTAATACATAGCCTTAATGTAACTAGAAAGACTATTAATACAGTATAATATATAATTTAAAATAAAATAAATAATTTAAATTTATTTAAAATAAAATAAAGAAATACATTTTCATTCCTTCCCATACCCACTAACATTTCCCTTAGTTTCAGATAACGTAAGCTAGCCAAACTGAGCCAAAGCTTCTGGCCTGGTTGCAGAGTAGTTGTAGAGTTTTTGACTGCATCACTAATAATGTATACGATGGGCTATATATTAAATGTTCTAGCCTAAAAATGTTAGACGAGCTTTCTTCCAACTTACTTTCTCCATCATTCACGACGTGTGTTCGCCGTGTTCGCGCGATGTTGTTGGTTATCTAGTAACGAACGTACGGTGGCCGAGAATGTTCCGTCAACTTCCGTGTGTTCGCGCGCCTATTAACGAACGCAATCTGGCCGAGATACGTGCTGGCGGCAGGAAACTTCACTTTGTGTGCCCGCGCCTCATATACAACGTTATATAAAAAGCTTGCAGGACAACTTGGTTAGCATTGCCTTTTCAGCGTGAGAAATACACGGTGTGGCGTGTGAGCGTGTGAACTGGTTGAATTGCGTGTGTCTCACGGCCAATGCGTGAGACTTGAGAACCCTGTGTAGTACAGATGTAATCAGTGAAGTCTTGGGGAGATGTTGTGTTCACTTAATAAAGTTGATGGGTAAATGCCCACTAGGGGGAGTTGGTGTATTATGTGGGGAACTGGTGTGTGTGTAAGAGGGGAAGAGAACATGTAATGCTAGTAAAGAGACATGTGAGGTACCTGAATCTGATCTCTTGATTTACGTGACTACACAACAATCACTTTTTACAGTGTAGGATAAATATGTTATATGTATAATAAATATTACTGGTGTTGAGTTTACTTAAGTAAATCAGTGAAATGAGCCATTGTGTTTATGATAAGGAAGCCAAAAATCATATCATTGAGGGACATGGAAAAGTCTTGAATAATAAGTCTCTAAATAACCTTTATGTTCCACAGAAGAAAGAAAATCATATATGTGTGGAATGCTATGAATGAGATTAGTATGATAACAGAAATGTATTTTCTGGAGAACTATCCTTTTAAGTAAAATACAAATCAAAATGCACTTAAAATATCAAGAAGTGCAGATTGGCACATTTCAGATTATATTACTGGATTATATTTAGTGAGTAATGTGTTCATGTTTAGAGTTGTTGCTAGGTCTAATGGTGGGGCTCATTTTAATCAGGCAGTGTGTAAGTTTAGCCTCTCTGTCGCCATCTCTGTTTGAAACCCGCAATTGCAGTTATTAGTGGAGTTATCATCTTTACGAGGGTTGTGCATCGGCTCCTTTAACGCGAGCGCGGATGAATCTCCTGTTTGAGGAGTAGTGCGGCTGTCAATCACTGCAGATGTGGGATATTCACTTCGGTCAGTTCGGTGGGTGAACGAATACACAACATCCAGCTGATGTCGAACACACCCATACTATAGTCTTCCTCAGACTACTACAAAAAGAAGTAAGTAAAACACCTTAATTAACTAATATAACTATCATATTTTGTTCATATATTCTATAAAGGGCATACTTCTGATATATTTTCAAAATTATAATGCATGTCCACATTACAATTTAGAGTGATCTGTTATCAGAGGAAACTGTCTAAATTATGTTTACATACAAATTCCAGTTAGATAAAACAAATGTTAATTTAAACAATGTAATAATTTAAGGCAGAAACAATGAGAATAATATATATTTAAGAGGTGTACATTTGTTCACGTTGTGACCGGTATAATAACAGTGTTTCAATTGAAAACACAGATTTTGGCTGTTAATCCTGGTTATCATTTGTTTATTTTTACACAGTTTAAAACTATCAGATGTGTTGGACCTACTAGACATACCCAGTGCTGTGTGTGTGTGTGTGTGTGTGTGTGTGTGTGTGTGTGTGTGTGTGTGCAGTAACACTGTTGTTCCTACACTTGAAAAAGAGGCAATTGAAAGTAGGGCTGCACGATTATGACAAATCATAATTGTTGAAAATTCCCTTGAAATTGTAATTGCGATTATTAATTATGATCATTTCAAAACTTTTTTAGGAATTACACACACACACACACACACACACACACACACACACACACACACACACAAGTAGTCCCCTTTACTTAACTTACACATAAAGTGTAAGAATATGACAAATACTGATAAACTGTAGAGGTTAAGATATTAAATAGCAGTCCCAAACTACTTTTTGTTAATACAATTTATAGATACAGATACAGAGATAGAGATACATAAGCTATATTGGTGTGCCCCACCCTATACTGCAGCAGTCGGTGTTGAAGCACACTCTACAACACTGCAATATCTTGGCGAGTCTCCAACAGCGACCAGCCAATCGATTTATGAACACACAGCACTTCAGGGTCACGTACATCTAGAAAGTCCAACACATCTGATAGTTTTAAACTGTTTAAAAATAAACAACTGATAACTAGGATAAACAGCCAATTGTTTTCAATTGAAGAATTTGTATGAATTCTGACTATGCTGTTTCCCACCGCCAGGGCCGGAGTGGGGCCACTTTTCAGCCCGGGAGTTTCAGTCCCAAGACCGGCCCACTTTTTCCATGGTGGAATTCCAAATTAGCACTTTTTCTAAATTGGATAAATGAAGCAACAGTTCAGCCCGTACTATTGTGTAGTTTATATTAATACCATGGGTTAACAAATAATGTAGCCTAAAAGGTTAAATAATAATTCACTTAGACTTTAAGCAATTGCGACTTTATTTCACACAATTCTGACTTTATATCTTGCAATTCTGACTTTATAACACGCAATTGTGACTTTATATCACACAATTCTGACTTTATATCTTGCAATTCTGACTTTATAATATGCAATTGCGACTTTATTTCACGCAATTCTAACTTTATATCTCGCAATTCTGACTTAATAATATGCAATTGTGACTTTATTTAAAGCAATTCTGACTTTATATCTCGCAATTCTGACTTAATAACACGCAATTGCAATTTTATTTCATGCAATTCTGACTTTATATCTCGCAATTCTGAGAAATAAAGTCAGAATTGCGAGATGTAAACTCGCAATTGTGAGATAAAAAGTCGCAATTATTTTTTAAAATGTTTTATTCTGTGGCGGAAACAAAGCTTCCATACCTTCTAGCCTCTTCCTCCTGTACTGTACGGGCCGGTGTTGTGCCGAATTTTGACTCCTGCCAAATTATTACCCCCCTCATTGAAGTCAGTACCTGATTGCCTAATCCTAACCCCACCCCTAATCCTAACCCCTCCCCCACAACTAATCCTAAACCTACCAATACTAGGGGGGTAATAATTTGGCAGGAGACAAAATTCGGCACGACACCTGCCCAGCTAGGCGCCGGCGGTGCCGCGGTAGCCTACCTGAGAATAGGGCTGAAACGATTAGTCGACAATAAAAAATTGTCGACAAATATCTTTGTTGTCGAGTAGTCGTTTGATCCCACGTGACCTAATGTAAGGGCCTGCAATATTGCGATTTGACCGCTACGGCGCTGTAGCGCTAGAGTGTAATGCAGCCGTTACAAATGCTATTGCGGTAGAAGAAAACACAGCGCGAATTATGACGGAGTGCAAACGAATCCGAACTAGCTAGGTGTGTGAAAGTTTCACAAAACTTCAAACCAAGAATGCTGTCGTGTGCAATACATGCAAGGCGTAACTTGCTTTTCACGGGAGCACAACATGCATGTTAAAGCACTTAAAGAGGAAAAACCCGGCACGAGACGAGCCGGTGAGAGGTGAATGTTCTCCAGCTGGAGCTAACGTAAATAACTAGCAGTAAATCTCTTTATTAGAGAATGGAATACTACTAATAATAGCAATAATATTAACAATAATAATATAATTACAGTAATGTGATGATTATTTTTGCATAGAATAAAGCTTGATCGAGCTTAGGAGTCAGGGCTGTGTTTATTAGTTATTACAGTCTTATCACTTGCCTGTATTTTGTTCCATATTCATGAAGACTTACAAAAAGAGATGTTATGAAGAATATCATGTCAGTTATTTTTTTATACTGTAAATTAAAAGGTGAATGAGAATGTCTCTGTCAGCTCAGCTGTCAATTTTTTTAAATTGTGTTCTTATAATAATTGTTTGCAGTTTAAGTTTGTCTGTAATGCAGCTGATAATTTTTTTGTTTATTTTTTTCTATTGAAAGAGAACCGAATATTTAACCAATGCTTTTTGCATTTGTTTGTGATTTGAGTTGGACAGAAATCTGAAAACTTAAAGAGAATGACCTGTTTAGTTGGCTCAAAGTTCATTAAACCAACCATTTCAAAAGCTGAAGTGATTTTCTTTTTTTATATTATAGTTAGAATATGTATAACTCAGTGTTTTAACTAATTGAAAAAGGCTAAATAATCGTTCCAAACTTACTGATTAGTCGGCGAAATCGATTAATCGTTCTAATAATCGTTAGATTAATCGATTATCAAAATAATCGTTTGTTGCAGCCCTACCTGAGAAAACGCTTTGGAAAAGACGGGCTATGGACCCAACCAACTCTATAGGAGGGGAGAACTCCCTCACATGGTACAATCCATGCAGAGGCTGCGCGCTGCGGTGTCAGAATGCGGAACGTGTGTAGCCTAATGTAAACGTGACATTGAAATGTGAAATTTTTTTTTAAAAAAATCCTCGACCGGCCCAAAAGTGAAGCGGCCCACCAGGAATTCTCCCGATTCTCCCGATTACCCACTCCGGGCCTGCCCACCGCTCACTATTTTGACCGAGTATAAAACCGATGGGCTCAGGATTCTTGCATTATTCCAAATAAATAGATTAATGGAATAGTTCACCCAAAAATGAAAATTAGCCCATGATTTATTGACCCTCAAGTCATCCAAGATGTATATGACATTCTTCTTTCAGATGAACAATCAGAGTTATATATATTAAAAAAATGTCCTGGCTCTTTCAGCTAGCTTTATAATAGCAGTGAATGGCATAAAAGTGCATCTGTCCATCATAAAAGTGCATATGTCCATCATAAAAGTGCATCTATCATCATAAAAGTGCATCTATCCATCATAAAAGTGCATCTATCCATCATAAAAGTGCATATGTCCATCATAAAAGTGCATCTGTCCATCATAAAAGTGCATCTATTCATCATAAAAGTGCATCTATCATCATAAAAGTGCATCTATTCATCATAAAAGTACATCTGTCCATCATAAAAGTGCATCTATCTATGATAAAAGTGCATCTATCCATCATAAAAGTGCATATGTCCATCATAAAAGTGCATCTGTCCATCATAAGTGCATCTACCATCATAAAAGTGCATCTATTCATCATAAAAGTGCATCTGTCCATCATAAAAGTGCATCTATCCATCATAAAAGTGCATCTATCCATCATAAGTGCATCTACCATCATAAAAGTGCATCTATTCATCATAAAAGTGCATAACAGTGCATCTATCATCATAACAGTGCATCTATCATCATAAAAGTGCATCTGTCCATCATAAAAGTGCATCTATCCATCATAAAAGTGCATCTGTCCATCATAAGTGCATCTACCATCATAAAAGTGCATCTATTCATCATAAAAGTGCATCTGTCCATCATAAAAGTGCATCTATCCATCATAAAAGTGCATCTATCCATCATAAAAGTGCATAACAGTGCATCTATCATCATAACAGTGCATCTATCATCATAACAGTGCATCTGTCCATCATAAAAGTGCATCTATCCATCATAAAAGTGCATCTATCCATCATAACAGTGCATCTATCATCATAAAAGTGCATCTATCCATCATAAAAGTGCATCTGTCCATCATAAAGTGCATCTATTCATCATAAAAGTGCATCTATCATCATAAAAGTGCATCTATCCATCATAAAAGTGCATCTATCCATCATAAAAGTGCATCTATCCATCATAAAAGTGCATCTGTCCATCATAAAAGTGCATCTATCATCATAAAAGTGCATCTATCCATCATAAAAGTCCATCTATCCATCATAAAAGTGCATCTGTCCATCATAAAAGAGCATCTGTCCATCATAAAAGTGCATCTATCCATCATAAAAGTGCATCTATCCATCATAAAAGTGCATCTATCCATCATAAAAGTGCATCTGTCCATCATAAAGTGCATCTATTCATCATAAAAGTGCATCTATCCATCATAAAAGTGCATCTATCCATCATAAAAGTGCATCTATCCATGATAAAGTGCATCTGTCCATCATAAAAGTGCATCTGTCCATCATAAAAGTGCATCTATCCATCATAAAAGTGCATCTGTCCATCATAAAAGTGCATCTGTCCATCATAAAAGTGCATCTGTCCATGATAAAAGTGCATATATCCATCATAAAAGTGCATCTATCCATCATAAAAGTGCATCTATCCATCATAAAGTGCATCTGTCCATCATAAAAGTGCATCTATCCATCATAAAAGTGCATCTGTCCATCATAAAAGTGCATCTGTCCATCATAAAAGTGCATCTGTCCATCATAAAAGTGCATCTGTCCATCATAAAGTGCATCTGTCATCATAAAAGTGCATCTATCCATCATAAAAGTGCATCTATCCATCATAAAAGTGCATCCATCATCATAAAAGTGCATCTGTCCATCATAAAAGTGCATCTGTCCATCATAAAAGTGCATCTATCCATCATAAAAGTGCATCTGTCCATCATAAAAGTGCATCTATCCATCATAAAAGTGCATCTGTCCATCATAAAAGTGCATCTGTCCATCATAAAGTGCATCTGTCCATCATAAAAGTGCATCTGTCCATCATAAAAGTGCATCTGTCCATCATAAAGTGCATCTATCCATCATAAAGTGCATCTATCCATCATAAAAGTGCATCTGTCCATCATAAAAGTGCATCTATCATCATAAAGTGCATCTATCCATCATAAAAGTGCATCTATCATCATAAAGTGCATCTGTCCATCATAAAAGTGCATCTATCCATCATAAAAGTGCATCTGTCCATCATAAAGTGCATCTATCCATCATAAAAGTACATCTGTCCATCATAAAAGTGCATCTATCCATCATAAAAGTGCATCTATCCATCATAAAGTGCATCTATCCATCATAAAAGTGCATCTATCATCATAAAGTGCATCTATCCATCATAAAAGTGCATCTATCATCATAAAGTGCATCTATCCATCATAAAAGTACATCTGTCCATCATAAAAGTGCATCTGTCCATCATAAAAGTGCATCTATCCATCATAAAAGTGCATCTATCATCATAAAAGTGCATCTATCCATCATAAAAGTGCATCTATCCATCATAAAAGTGCATCTATCCATCATAAAGTGCATCTATCCATCATAAAAGTGCATCTATCATCATAAAGTGCATCTATCCATCATAAAAGTACATCTGTCCATCATAAAAGTGCATCTGTCCATCATAAAAGTGCATCTATCCATCATAAAAGTGCATCTATCATCATAAAAGTGCATCTATCCATCATAAAAGTGCATCTATCCATCATAAAAGTGCATCTATCATCATAAAAGTGCATCTATCATCATAAAAGTGCATCTATCCATCATAAAAGTGCATCTGTCCATCATAAAGTGCATCTGTCCATCATAAAAGTGCATCTGTCCATCATAAAGTGCATCTATCCATCATAAAAGTGCATCTATCCATCATAAAAGTGCATCTATCATCATAAAGTGCATCTGTCCATCATAAAGTGCATCTATCCATCATAAAGTGCATCTATCCATCATAAAAGTGCATCTATCATCATAAAGTGCATCTATCCATCATAAAAGTACATCTATCCATCATAAAAGTGCATCTATCATCATAAAAGTGCATCTGTCCATCATAAAAGTGCATCTATCATCATAAAAGTGCATCTGTCCATCATAAAAGTGCATCTGTCTGTCCATCATAAAAGTGCATCTATCATCATAAAAGTGCATCTATCCATGATAAAGTGCATCTGTCCATCATAAAAGTGCATCTATCCATGATAAAGTGCATCTATCCATCATAAAAGTGCATCTATCCATGATAAAGTGCATCTGTCCATCATAAAAGTGCATCTATCCATGATAAAGTGCATCTATCCATCATAAAGTGCATCTATCCATCATAAAAGTGCATCTATCCATCATAAAAGTGCATCTATCCATCATAAAAGTGCATCTATCCATGATAAAGTGCATCTATCCATCATAAAGTGCATCTATCCATCATAAAAGTGCATCTATCCATCATAAAAGTGGATCTGTCCATCATAAAAGTGCATCTATCCATCATAAAAGTGCATCCGTCCATCATAAAAGTGCATCTATCCATGATAAAGTGCATCTATCCATCATAAAGTGCATCTATCCATCATAAAAGTGCATCTATCATCATAAAAGTGCATCTGTCCATCATAAAAGTGCATCTATCCATGATAAAGTGCATCTATCCATCATAAAGTGCATCTATCCATCATAAAAGTGCATCTATCATCATAAAAGTGCATCTGTCCATCATAAAGTGCATCTATCCATCATAAAAGTGCATCTATCATCATAAAAGTGCATCTATCCATCATAAAAGTGCATCTGTCCATCATAAAAGTGCATCTATCAATCATAAAAGTGCATCTGTCCATCATAAAAGTGCATCTATCTATGATAAAAGTGCATCTATCCATCATAAAAGTGCATATGTCCATCATAAAAGTGCATCTGTCCATCATAAGTGCATCTACCATCATAAAAGTGCATCTATTCATCATAAAAGTGCATCTGTCCATCATAAAAGTGCATCTATCCATCATAAAAGTGCATCTATCCATCATAAGTGCATCTACCATCATAAAAGTGCATCTATTCATCATAAAAGTGCATAACAGTGCATCTATCATCATAACAGTGCATCTATCATCATAAAAGTGCATCTGTCCATCATAAAAGTGCATCTATCCATCATAAAAGTGCATCTGTCCATCATAAGTGCATCTACCATCATAAAAGTGCATCTATTCATCATAAAAGTGCATCTGTCCATCATAAAAGTGCATCTATCCATCATAAAAGTGCATCTATCCATCATAAAAGTGCATAACAGTGCATCTATCATCATAACAGTGCATCTATCATCATAACAGTGCATCTGTCCATCATAAAAGTGCATCTATCCATCATAAAAGTGCATCTATCCATCATAACAGTGCATCTATCATCATAAAAGTGCATCTATCCATCATAAAAGTGCATCTGTCCATCATAAAGTGCATCTATTCATCATAAAAGTGCATCTATCATCATAAAAGTGCATCTATCCATCATAAAAGTGCATCTATCCATCATAAAAGTGCATCTATCCATCATAAAAGTGCATCTGTCCATCATAAAAGTGCATCTATCATCATAAAAGTGCATCTATCCATCATAAAAGTCCATCTATCCATCATAAAAGTGCATCTGTCCATCATAAAAGAGCATCTGTCCATCATAAAAGTGCATCTATCCATCATAAAAGTGCATCTATCCATCATAAAAGTGCATCTATCCATCATAAAAGTGCATCTGTCCATCATAAAGTGCATCTATTCATCATAAAAGTGCATCTATCCATCATAAAAGTGCATCTATCCATCATAAAAGTGCATCTATCCATGATAAAGTGCATCTGTCCATCATAAAAGTGCATCTGTCCATCATAAAAGTGCATCTATCCATCATAAAAGTGCATCTGTCCATCATAAAAGTGCATCTGTCCATCATAAAAGTGCATCTGTCCATCATAAAAGTGCATCTGTCCATCATAAAAGTGCATCTGTCCATGATAAAAGTGCATATATCCATCATAAAAGTGCATCTATCCATCATAAAAGTGCATCTATCCATCATAAAGTGCATCTGTCCATCATAAAAGTGCATCTATCCATCATAAAAGTGCATCTGTCCATCATAAAAGTGCATCTGTCCATCATAAAAGTGCATCTGTCCATCATAAAAGTGCATCTGTCCATCATAAAGTGCATCTGTCATCATAAAAGTGCATCTATCCATCATAAAAGTGCATCTATCCATCATAAAAGTGCATCCATCATCATAAAAGTGCATCTGTCCATCATAAAAGTGCATCTGTCCATCATAAAAGTGCATCTATCCATCATAAAAGTGCATCTGTCCATCATAAAAGTGCATCTATCCATCATAAAAGTGCATCTGTCCATCATAAAAGTGCATCTGTCCATCATAAAGTGCATCTGTCCATCATAAAAGTGCATCTGTCCATCATAAAAGTGCATCTGTCCATCATAAAGTGCATCTATCCATCATAAAAGTGCATCTGTCCATCATAAAAGTGCATCTATCATCATAAAGTGCATCTATCCATCATAAAAGTGCATCTATCATCATAAAGTGCATCTGTCCATCATAAAAGTGCATCTATCCATCATAAAAGTGCATCTGTCCATCATAAAGTGCATCTATCCATCATAAAAGTACATCTGTCCATCATAAAAGTGCATCTATCCATCATAAAAGTGCATCTATCCATCATAAAGTGCATCTATCCATCATAAAAGTGCATCTATCATCATAAAGTGCATCTATCCATCATAAAAGTGCATCTATCATCATAAAGTGCATCTATCCATCATAAAAGTACATCTGTCCATCATAAAAGTGCATCTGTCCATCATAAAAGTGCATCTATCCATCATAAAAGTGCATCTATCATCATAAAAGTGCATCTATCCATCATAAAAGTGCATCTATCCATCATAAAAGTGCATCTATCCATCATAAAAGTGCATCTATCCATCATAAAGTGCATCTATCCATCATAAAAGTGCATCTATCATCATAAAGTGCATCTATCCATCATAAAAGTACATCTGTCCATCATAAAAGTGCATCTGTCCATCATAAAAGTGCATCTATCCATCATAAAAGTGCATCTATCATCATAAAAGTGCATCTATCCATCATAAAAGTGCATCTATCCATCATAAAAGTGCATCTATCATCATAAAAGTGCATCTATCATCATAAAAGTGCATCTATCCATCATAAAAGTGCATCTGTCCATCATAAAGTGCATCTGTCCATCATAAAAGTGCATCTGTCCATCATAAAGTGCATCTATCCATCATAAAAGTGCATCTATCCATCATAAAAGTGCATCTATCATCATAAAGTGCATCTGTCCATCATAAAGTGCATCTATCCATCATAAAGTGCATCTATCCATCATAAAAGTGCATCTATCATCATAAAGTGCATCTATCCATCATAAAAGTACATCTATCCATCATAAAAGTGCATCTATCATCATAAAAGTGCATCTGTCCATCATAAAAGTGCATCTATCATCATAAAAGTGCATCTGTCCATCATAAAAGTGCATCTATCATCATAAAAGTGCATCTATCCATGATAAAGTGCATCTGTCCATCATAAAAGTGCATCTATCCATGATAAAGTGCATCTATCCATCATAAAAGTGCATCTATCCATGATAAAGTGCATCTGTCCATCATAAAAGTGCATCTATCCATGATAAAGTGCATCTATCCATCATAAAGTGCATCTATCCATCATAAAAGTGCATCTATCCATCATAAAAGTGCATCTATCCATCATAAAAGTGCATCTATCCATGATAAAGTGCATCTATCCATCATAAAGTGCATCTATCCATCATAAAAGTGCATCTATCCATCATAAAAGTGGATCTGTCCATCATAAAAGTGCATCTATCCATCATAAAAGTGCATCCGTCCATCATAAAAGTGCATCTATCCATGATAAAGTGCATCTATCCATCATAAAGTGCATCTATCCATCATAAAAGTGCATCTATCATCATAAAAGTGCATCTGTCCATCATAAAAGTGCATCTATCCATGATAAAGTGCATCTATCCATCATAAAGTGCATCTATCCATCATAAAAGTGCATCTATCATCATAAAAGTGCATCTGTCCATCATAAAGTGCATCTATCCATCATAAAAGTGCATCTATCATCATAAAAGTGCATCTATCCATCATAAAAGTGCATCTGTCCATCATAAAAGTGCATCTATCAATCATAAAAGTGCATCTGTCCATCATAAAAGTGCATCTACACTGTAAAAACTAAAGGAGCCTCAAGTATCCTGTCGGATACTCAAGGAACTTCAAAATGTAATTTTGGTGCCTCAAAGCTCTTTTTCCTATAGTAGGGTTACTGGAGGAGCACTGACAATCTTTGAGGTTCTTGCTGGAACTTATGGGATCCTTTAAGCACTTTGTATTTACTTCAGAGGTTCTGGAGTCACCTTTTCATTACCATGAGACCTCGAAGTGCTTTAGGGGAAAACAGAGGAACTTAAATGCGATAAAAGGGTTATTGGAAGATCTTTTAACATTTAAGTGGTTCCTGGAAGATCTCTAATGTTAAAGCCAGCATCTGGAGGAACCCAATGGTTCAGTGAGGCCCGAATTAGATTATTATTCTATTATTATTATTATTATTATTATCCTATTATTATTATTATTATTATAGGCTACTTAAGTTTGATTCAGTATACATACCCAGGTGAAAAAGACGTACTATTAAATGTATTAAAAATGTACTTGAGTGTGTTTTTAGTAGACCTACTACAATACAAATATAGCCTACTTTAATGCATTTTTATTATTATTATTATTATTATTATTATTATTATAGGCAAGTTTGATTCAGTATACATACCCAGGTGAAAAAGATGTACTATTAAATGTATTAAAAATGTACTTGAGTGTGTTTTTAGTAGACCTACAAATCAAATATACTTTAATGCATTTTTAATACATTTAACAGTAACTATAGTCTTTTTCACTTGGGTAGCTTACATATATTTAGTATAGGCCTATTTTATTAAGTCATTTAAACCTTAAACAACAACACTAAATAATAATAATATTATATGAAGAAGAAGAAGCAGGAGGAGAAAAGTATTATTCTGTCACGAAACTGCTGCTATTCCTCTGCTGTCGTCGCTTCAGTGATGCTCGCGCTGCTCGCGCGCAACAAAGCTCAGCTGATCGTCATCAGGAAAGTAACGGCTCCTCTCATCAATGCTTCCGCCGTTTATTCGGCTCTCCATTACAAGGTTTGTAAACTCGCCAAATAAATATAAATACAGAGTCTACTCACTATATATTTAAACACACATATATATAAACTAAATTTATTATACATTACTACGTTTTTACAGTGTTTACCACTCGTTTATTTCACAGTATCTGGTATGAAGGTTTGAGCCGCGATGCTAACTACGTTGATCTAATGAACAAATGGAAATGATTGACTTATTGTCTTAGATTGATTTAGTCATTCAATTCAACATATTTTGTACAACAGTGTCTTCAAATTGCTGATATAGCCTAACTAATTTAGAAAATTCTCTGATTCTTGGCGTTTGTTATGAATAACAAAAACAGGTTATAGTTTGCTCTGTTTTTGTTTAGCCTAACTTTACTACAGGTGCCCTCATTCTCTCAAATACCATTTTAAAGCCATTTACTGGTCAATAAATATTATGTTGTGAATAATCATCTTTGTTCTTTTGTTTCCCCAGAACAAATAATCTGAACATTTCAGTGGCAACATTGAATTACAGTAAGTTACCTGCATCACATGCAGTACTTTATTACTATGAACTTTCTCTGTGTGAAATTGTATTGTTTGACTGTGTACTTGTGTTTTTTAATCAGTTACTCTCTGAAAATCTTTTCTCATGATCTCAAATCTCATTCATGTTACTCAGAAAAATAATATCACAGGTTTGATTCACAAAAAATGCTATAGACATTTTAACTCTGAATTATAACTTCAAGTTTAGTCTTTTTCGACAAAAAAAAAAAAAAAAAAGGAAAAAGCTATTAGGCTTCAGAAGACTTGCAACACAACCCATAACACATGAGTTGTGAACTCATTGATTATTTTTAGGATCTTTTCTGGGACATTTTTGGAGCTTAACCATTTTTACATAAATTGTTGCATTGAATTGAACTAGACAAGTGTACATAAGAATGGTTTCATGAATGATTTACACATTTGTTTTCTTCTTGTGTTTCATGCAGTGAAATTGAATGGTGACTGGGGTCGCATTATGCCTGAGATCTGCTTTTGGGTTCCACAGACAGAAAGTCAAACAGGTTTGGAACGTCACAAGGCTGAGGAAATTATTTAAATTTCACAACTATCACTTTAATAACATTACTAACAGTAAATTTTGTACTTTGCAGGGATCTCGGTAAGCTGAAATACAAGTTTGACCAAGAATAAAAATCCTCCTGTAGACCTGAAAATCATTGAAGTGCCTGGACCATCCACCAGAAAAGAGGAAAAACAAACGGAAAACGATGCTGTACTTTTTCACTTTTCCAACTCTTTAAGTACCTCACACCAACTTGGTCCCATAGTGACTTTTTTGACCACAAACGAAATTGCTGATCGTGTGAATTCATATTGAAATGACTGAATTCACCAGTGAACATTCACAGAACAACAGATCATTTTACTGCACCTTAACTCTGTTTCGGGTCGAAGCCTCTACTTCTACTTCCTCTATCTTGTTTCATGAGAATACTCTACAACCATTTATGAACACTGTTGATTCAAGTCACACATTTAAGCTTTTCAAAAGCCATAGTGTACATTACAGTCTCCAGTCTAACGGCATCCCAGACTTAAACATTTTATGATTCAAAATAGCTGAATAACTAACCATCTGAGATTTCGGTATAGAGATAAAGGTTACAGCACAATGAGTGTATATTAGCACTGTTGTTTGTTTTTGGCATCTGATAGAGCTTTTGGACTTGGAAACAGTGATGTCAGACTAACCATCGGACTGAAACACAAATGTTTTAAAGTTAAGTATGATGGACATTTTTAATTAGTTCAAATGTAATTTTTTTACATTGATTTATTTAGTGGAACATATGTGTTTCCATGCATTTTGTTGAGATGTCTTTTCTTGTTTATCTATTGTATATACATGGTTGATTATTCATGTTGCTTATGTATTACACTATTTTTTTGTGTAGTCATTGATATTAATCTGTAGTTAGCTTTTTTCCCCATGTGCATGGAAGTGTATGTATAAAAATGAATATCAAATATGTAATAAACAATTCTTATTTTGTATTTGGTTCAATTTGTTTATTATAATAGATGTCAAAGGTAACCATAGTAACAACATGAAATTAAATATTTAAAAAAAAATGAAATTTGGTTCCTGGAGGCACCCAAAGTGGTTCCACACAGTGCCTAATATAAGAGTTCCTCAGGAAACCTGTGTGGTTCCTCAGAGAACCGCCCCTTTTTAAAGGGTGCCTAGAGGATCTACAGACGGTTCCGCCGGTGTGGCAAAGTGAAGAACCCCAAAAGGTTCCTCCAGGCACCTTTTATTTTTACAGTGTATCCATCATAAAAGTGCATCTGTCCATCATAAAAGTGCATCTATCCATCATAAAAGTGCATCTATCCATGATAAAGTGCATCTATCCATCATAAAAGTGCATCTATCCATCATAAAAGTGCATCTATCCATGATAAAGTGCATCTGTCCATCATAAAAGTGCATCTGTCCATCATAAAAGTGCATCTATCCATCATAAAAGTGCATCTATCCATCATAAAAGCGCATCTATCCATCATAAAAGTGCATCTATCATCATAAAAGTGCATCTATCCATCATAAAAGTGCATCCGTCCATCATAAAAGTGCATCTATCATCATAAAAGTGCATCTGTCCATCATAAAAGTGCATCTGTCCATCATAAATGTGCATCTATCCATCATAAAAGTGCATCTGTCCATCATAAAAGTGCATCTGTCCATCATAAAAGTGCATCTGTCCATCATAAAAGTGCATCTGTCCATCATAAAAGTGCATCTGTCCATCATAAAGTGCATCTGTCCATCATAAAAGTGCATCTGTCCATCATAAAAGTGCATCTGTCCATCATAAAAGTGCATCTATCCATCATAAAAGTGCATCTGTCCATCATAAAGTGCATCTGTCCATCATAAAAGTGCATCTGTCCATCATAAAAGTGCATCTGTCCATCATAAAGTGCATCTGTCCATCATAAAAGTGCATCTGTCCATCATAAAAGTGCATCCGTCCATCATAAAAGTGCATCTATCATCATAAAAGTGCATCTGTCCATCATAAAAGTGCATCTGTCCATCATAAAAGTGCATCTGTCCATCATAAATGTGCATCTATCCATCATAAAAGTGCATCTGTCCATCATAAAAGTGCATCTGTCCATCATAAAAGTGCATCTGTCCATCATAAAGTGCATCTGTCCATCATAAAAGTGCATCTGTCCATCATAAAAGTGCATCTGTCCATCATAAAAGTGCATCTGTCCATCAGAACCATTACCATTACTGTACCATTACTGCTGAACCCTGGTAAAGACAGATCGTCAAACAAGTATTTTGCTGTTTATTTTTCTGAGAATCTTTGCTTGTGCCGTTGTTGTGGAGTGTTTGAAGTGAGTCATTGCATCATTGAACATTGATAAAGAACCTGAGCGTTTGAACTGAATCACTGAATCGTCGAACAGTGAGAGATCCTGAATGTTTGAACTGTGGAACAAATCATTAATTGTTTGAACTGAGTCATTGTATCATTGAACTGTTTTAACTGAATCATTGAATGTTTGGACTGTGTAGATTGAATCAATGCGTGTTGAACTCGTAGTGTTACTGTTTTAAAGGTCAATGAGAACTTAGCTGAATGAATCAGGTGTAGTAGAGGTACCTCTAGAAACAGTGTTAACTTAATTGAACTGACGTCAAGAAGTTCTTTACTTTCTTTTCTTTTGATTGTGAATTATTTTCTTATCAAATAGTTGTTTGAAATTGTTTTTGTGTGTGTTAAAGAGGCTACATGCAACTTTTTCCCCAAAATAAACGTAACAATAGCCTTTTTATTTGACCATTTATGACTCAAACATCTCCTGATGAGCATACTGACACCTTGTCCGCTCACAGTGGGTGCACCTATAAGCCTGTATCCTATTTTTCCTATTTTCTGTCGGGTCGGATTTTTCGCGCGCTGTCTGCGGATGTGACGTCAAGCGCGTTCATGTTGTGTCATATATATTGCAAACAAACTTAGTTTCTCAAACAATATATGTATTTGACTGTTCTTACCTCTGTAAACATAATGTTGACTTCTTTGCAGCGGATGACTTGTGAAGTGTGGACGTACGAGCGCGCTGCGAGAGCGAGCATAAAGGAAGAGCAGTTCCGTTTTTTGGCCACAGGTGTCAGTCGCGAGTTTAAATTTCAGAAAATTGCATGTAGCCCCTTTAAAGCAGGAGAGTGAAATGAATACAAAACATCCATGCAATACAAATTGGTTTATTGTTATCTATTATATTATTGCCTGTTGTTCAAAGGGGCTCATCTGTTAAAAAGTAGCAAGCTGAATCCTCTGTATGATTGACTTTAAGATTTACATAAAAAAATACTTATAAGTAGACTTATAAGTTGGCACCTCAGCAAAACCCAGTCAATCCGCTACATATAAGTGCATCTGTCCATCATAAAAGTGCTCCACAGACACTGGGGGGTTAATAAAGGCCTTCTGAAGTGAAGTGATACGTGTCACGGTGTGGGTTTTGTGTCTTGTTCCTTGTTAGTGTCTGTCATATTATTCCCTGCTTGTCATGTGATCCTGCCATGTGTCTTGTCATGTTCAGTTGTTCCCCGTTATGTTGATTAGTCTTCACAGGTGTTTCAGTTTACCACGCCCCCTTGTTATCTTGTTTAGCTTGTGTTCCCTGTGTATATATACCCTGTCTGTTTTAGTATGTGTCACGGAGTCCTTGTCTATTTTCACACCACTTCTGTATTCTGCCTTGTTCCCGGTTTTGTATTTGTTTTATGTTTTGGATTGCTTCTTTGGTTTTGACCCCTGCCTGGACTGTTTGTGAGTAAGGATTTCCCTATTAAACATTTCATACTGCACCCTTGGATCTTTCCCTTCTTCCCGAGTGTGGATCGTGACAATACGTTTGTGTAAGAAAAATATCCATATTTAAAATTTTATAAAGTAAATTAACTTGCTTCCGGCCAAACAAACATACGGATTCCACTTACGCCTAAAGTGCAACTGACACCTAAGGTGTCTTGTTCAGGCAGCAGCAGACAAGCAGTCAAGCGGTGTCTTAACGGGAAGTTGCTAACTTGTTACCAATTTCGGTGGTGGCTTGAGTCTGTTGAATGGTGATTTAACGCTATGTTGTCTCCTGGTGAGACGCAATGCTATAAAGTAAATAAACAATGTCCCAGACTTTTACTCTCACAAAGAGCTTATACTCGTTTGCTACATTAGCTAGCTAGCCATGTTTTATACCTTGTCAGTGTAGTGGGAGCTAATGTGTGCGCATCTTACACCTGAAGAGACCTCATTACTAAAGTGAAAGGGTCGGCTGGTGTCACTACAGTGACCTGGGTCGCCAGTAGCAAACAATGGAGCGCGCTCTGCTGGACAAACTACGTAGTTACACAATTTACAAGCCTTTTATCCGTGTTCATGTTCTGTAAAGAAAAAAAAGTTCATATCGGCAGCATATCTGTCATATAAGCCGATACCGATATATCTGCGCCAGGCTCATGTCGGTCGATAAAATCGGCAGACCGATAAATCAGTCGGGCTCTACTTGAAATCAGGCGCGGATTTATGGGTGGGCCTGGGTGGGCACGTGCCCACCCAGATTGACCGGTGGCCCACCCAATCAGATTAATAAAAACAATTTAAATTTTTAATTTTAATAATAATAATAATGAATTAATAAATAATTTCATTTTAATAGTTTCCTGAGGACATTTATGTACAATCATGGCCGTAGCCAGCTATGAGGTCACCGAGGTCCGGACCTCGGTCATTTTTTTATATTCAAAAATAAAATTTCAAGCTCTCTGAATGATTAATTAGCCGTTTAAGCTACGTCATATGTGTGTTTGCAATTCATGTCGCTGAGAGAAGGAACAGTGAACGGGGCTTGAGAGCGCGTTGTGAGCTTACAGTCTATGGTTCTGAGTGAGGGCGCGGGTGCAGCCTCTGTGTTGCCAGATCCACCTATTATACGTCTTTTGGACTCGTTTTTCCCATTTATTGTGACACTTTAGGACGTTAATAAAGTGGAAAGTTGAATGTTAGGGCTAGTGATATATTAATTTTCTTTTCCAAAACACAAGCTTTGAACTTTTTTCTCATTATTATTATTTTTTTGTTTTTTTTTTAATGTTTTTCGTGGCATTAATAAAAAGAAGAAGCTTAGACAAACTGTAATTGCTGACAGGAAGATACCAAATTCGGTAAGACAAACGCAATGATCATGATTATCTGTAAGAAATGTAGGCTACAACACTATCAAAAACAATAGCATAATACAGATCTGTATCATTATTCTAACGTTATTTGTAACTTGTTACGAAATAAAAAGTCTCTCACCTAAACAAAACGTACTTTCCTGTCCCGTCAGTCTCGTTGCGCGTCCTCTTCAATTACACGCGCAAATGCGGCAGAGCGCTTTATGTCACTTTATTATAAATAAAGCGCAAAAGAAACTACAAGCATGATGCAACAACATCGTAGTTGATGTCAATTTGTAAGTCATGAAATTACCAAAAAGTGCCAATAAATTCCGCAACTTACTTCATGTTTGGAATGATTTACATGCAGGTTTATGTTCATTCAATTTTCATTCTATTCATCAGGATCAGTGGTCATGTTCATTAACAGCTCATGTTAGTATTGTGTATTTACCATGGTTACTGTTGTTTCCTTAACCCAAAAATGCCACTTATTTTCACTGTGTTTTTGCACTATATTTCTAAATGATTGTGGTCTGACATACCAACTTATTTGTATTTACAAAAACTATTTTGGAACTGCTATTTAATAGCCTTATACTTTATTCATCATCAGTAGGCCTATGTGTCATATTCTTATACAGTATATATATATATATACATATTATATATATATATATATATATATATATATATATATATATATATATATATATATATATATATATATATATATATATATATATATATATCACTAATTGTTTGGCATACTAAAACACCAGTGATAATGTAATGTAGACAAACTCTATATCATAACTAAAAAATAAGTTTGAGCCCCCTTTAATGTCCAGGTACAAGTCAATGTTTTTTCTTTTTGCACAGTTCATGGGTTGAAGCCCGTTGAAGCTCTTAATTTTGAGCTCTCAAAGAGCACCAGATTGATGCATTTAGCCTTAAAATGTACAAAATTTTCTTACGGGGGAGCATGCCCCCGAACCCCCCTAGAGGGACAGAGGTCCACCCATCATAGTTTTACAAAATCCTATGGGAAAGAACGATCATTTATGAAATTTACTCCAGCATAGTATAACAAAGTTCCTTTTAAGTCAGTAAACTAAAACTGTTAATGCAAAATTCAAATATCCTTCGACAAACTATACATTTGGCCTGCCTAAGGGGGGCCTACAACACATTGTGCCCAGGGGCCTCCGAATTCTTAATCCGGCCCTGCACCTCACCCCGGACCTCACTAATTTTCAAACCCTGGTTACGGCCATGTGTACAATAGCTACGAAAAATAGCTACAAAAGAAAAATATTATGTCGGCATATCACGTGTCAGTCCAGTAATGCTATCACGCAACACCACTCTCTACTTGCGACTCGCGTGACAGACAGATGAACTTCAGGTTTAAAGCAGCCGCGGAGGGCTGACTGACATGAGTACAAGGTAGTTAAATTCACTACCTACGTACCGATCTGCTATACTTGACATATTTATCAGGCGTGCGTGTTACATAGGCGTAATTTGCGAGTGGGGCGGGTGGGACATGTCCCCACCACTTTTTAAAACATTTCGCGGCACGAATGTACCAATTCTACAAATAAACATCTCCAGTTAACCAGCAGAGCATTCATTTCGTTCGTTTGTTAAATAAGAGACGATCTAGCGCTGAAATGTGTTTTTTAAATCAAGTGATGAAAGTGCTTGTTGCCGCTGCGATAAGTGGCGCGGATACAGTGTTTTCTCGTGTGGCTCGCGCACACACCGCACTGTCTTGACTCGACGGACGCGCGCTTCAATCCGTTGCGGATACTCTCTATTCGTTCTGGTGAAATCACACATCATAATGCACACGTGTCCCTCCTTGATATACAACCACTGATGAACATAATCAGTTTTGATGAAAAAAAAAAAAAAAAATTAGGCTGGTGCGGACTAGATCCCACAACCTCTGACACTGTTGGCGAAAGTTCTACCACTGGACCATTTAGGTGTACGTTGTTCAAGTAAGCGAATCTATGTATTTTAGTCACACAACAAATCTATTATACAGCATATATTTGGCTACATCTCATTAAACGACAAATGTAGCATACTATTTAAATCGATGGACATCGTAATGTTATTGTACAATGTACATATATCTAATTTAGCAAAGTTACGCCACTGGGCGTGTATATAAGCTTAAAAAACCGAGGCCCCCCCGTATATTCACCAGGCCCACCTATTAATGACATTCTGTATCCGCCACTGCTTGAAATGCAATGTAAGTCGCTTTGGATAAAAGCATCTGCTAAATGCATAAATGTAAATACCTAGGGTTGTGTTTGTTTTCTTCTAAAGGTCCTTTCACACTGAACGAATAATTTGCGCGATTGTTTTATTTTTAAATCAGCTATTTGTGTAATGAGCGCTTCCACACCAAACGCGAATGTGCTGCGGCGAAAAAAACTACTTTTATTTTTTTCGCTTCATTGTCGATTTTTTTAACTTTTGCGGCGACAGAAAAGGCTCCAGCCAATCACAACCTACAAGGACAACGAGTTGAAAGACAATGTGTGGCGTAGCATTGCAAAATGTAGTGAGACTATTTAGGGCTGCTTTTAGTATACTATACATTATTTGTGTGATATCTACAGTTTCTAGTCAAATGATTGTAACTTGCTACTTCGTGTGTTACATGTAATGTGTATTGACATTACAAAACGAACACCTATGAGAGGAACAGGAGAGAGGAAAAGGAAACTAAAAGTGGACATTAGCATATTCCCCTTCAGACTCTGTTCTGTAAGACTGGGTGCACCCAAAACCTTCTTTTCTGTCTTTTAAAGAAAAGGAAAAGCTCGTCTTCACTGGATGATGATGATGATGATGATGATGATGATGAAGTGTCCATGTTTTCTCAGCTGTCGGCGCGAAAGTTTTGGAATGTTGAAGCTCTGAACGGTGCAAATTCGCGTCGCGGCTGATGTGAATGGTTTTGACGCGAACTATTCGCACACGAACTATTCGCTTTTTCGTTTCGCTTTTTCGTTACGCATCCGGTGTGAAAGGGCCTTAAGAGGGTTGAAAATAAGCAGATCTAGTGGTTTTTAAGGCCTTTCTCTACTCAATCATGCTCTCTCTCCACGAAATGCGAAAAACCTCTAGTTCAGTTTTTTTCCAATTGTGCTCCATTTTCCAATACTAAGTGCTAGTTCTCAGGCACATGAGATTAGACTAAGCGCTGTAGGTTAATAGTACTAACTACAATGTTAGTGTTACTAATTTGCTCCTGTGTAGTTATTCATTAATGACAGAATAATATTTTAAAGTGTTACCACCTGTAGAATTAAATGACATCAGGCATGCGTTACTGTAATCATTAGATGATATATTGTGCTATTTTAATAAATATGTAATTTTCTCTCTGCACAGTTCCTGATCTAATCATGGAGGCAGCAGATATGTTATGTGATTCGCTCTTCCGCTGGCTGGAGAACCGAAAGGAATGTGCAGGAAAGCTGAAGAAACTGGCGCATGAGCTGGAAAATGTTCATCGGAGCTACAATGTTCGTCAGAAAACGGCAATCACCACATCTTTCATCACAATATTTGCAGCACCGTTTATCACTCTTACAGGTCCGTTCAGCCTTCTATTTTTGGCCATAGCAGGAGGCTCTCTAGCGGTCTCTGCCGGCAGTGCCACTGCCACAGCGATAGACGCAGGTGTCTCCAGGAGTACCTTTAATAAAGCTACTGAATTAATTAAGGAAGATGAGAAGGCTGGCAGGAGCATTCAGAATCTACTGCGAGATCTGAAGGACAGGTGTGCAGAAACACTGAAGGACAGGTGTGGAGGAGCGCCGCTCGGGACTCATGCTGATGAGTTGGACTGTGAGGTCACCACTCAACTTATGTGTGCTCTGGCCAGAAGGAGTAATACTCCTGTACCCCTAGACTTTCTCAGAGGATTCAACAGGGCCACGTTCTTTCGTCACATGACACCTGGTGGACTGGATCCAGCCAAGGCCACGCGCTTTATTTGCCAAGCTATGAGCCTCGGATCAAGGGTATCAGCTTTCTTTTCTCAAGCATTCCATCCAAATCTTTCCGGGTCACTTTGACCTGGAATTTTTATGATTCAATGGAAATTTTATGGATTCGAGGAGTTTTGTGGTTGAAATTTTAAAAAGTAACAAATCCTTCCCTCACGGGTCAATTTGACTCGCTTTGAAATGAATGGAATGCGAGGAATAGGGTGACCAGACGTCCCGAAAAATTCGGGACAGTCCCGAAAATTGAAGCTGTTGTCCCGATTCCCAAATACAACCCTAATTGTCCCGAAAATTATACTAAAGCAAAATCTTGTGTAGTTACTGTCTGATAAAATATTAAAAACTATCCGTGGAGGTTGAGTCGTCCTGCAGTAAGCCCCCGGCGGCTCCTCATTGGCTGCAGCATGTTTTGTTTTTTTCTTTTTTTTAAGTTCTACAAAGATACCGTAGGCGCGAATTTAGACATTCATAAGCGAGCGCAAGTTGCAGCAGCCGTGAGGACAGTGAGTGTGCAGGCGTGTGGAACAAAACACTTCGGCCTAATGTCTGATGTCGGGTTACACAAAGCAAATTATCTACAGAAATGATTTAGTTTTCTTATTTAAAGTTTAGTTGTAATAATAATTTTGGCATAAGGCTTATTAGCGGTAGGCTATAGCCTGAAAGGTCTGATTTATGCACTGTTACAACAGTAATTTTTTTTTTTTTTTCACAATGAAAATCTTGCGTGTTTTGAGGGAGTTTCTCTCCTGTTTATCCTCGCCAGCCATAACCTCCGTCGTTGTTCTGACAAAAGCTTAGTTTTCTCACATTCATGAAGTCTAATGACGGGTATACTGTAAAATCCAAATTTAACTGAACCTCCAGCACGATTTGAACATCCATTGACCCAGCAGGAGATGACCATTTTCATTTTTTATCACGAAATTAACTCGTTTCAGCTTCTTCTTCTAATGTTCTGCCCACAACATGCCCACAGAAATGGTGCGGAGTCGGCAAATGCCCGTATGTTGTGCCATCATGTAGGACTTTTGTATAAGGCCATCTAGAGCAGCGTTTCCCAGCCGGAGTGTGTCTGGCGAGAGCATGAGTGCTGTGTAAAAACGCCTTCAAACATTTTAAAATTGCTAAAATGTACATAAAAAATTAATTTATTATGTACCCAATACCCATCAATTACAGAAATCTTTAACAACAAATAATGCACACAAATGTATTTAAAAAAATGCAAAGCGTTTTTGCTGTTGAATTGCAGGGGTTGCACATGATTTCATTCAGTGCGTACACTTAAAGCTGCGTCTTTTTCATGGCTTGTTGCGCTTGCGGTCAAATCAAACGAAAATATTGTCACACACGTCTGTCTTGCCGCGTATTGCCGCGTAACACATCGGTTATGCCCGTGCTGTCCAACAGTAACGCATGCAATCAAATACACATTTAACGCAATTAAGGCAGCCTCCGTTTTTCTGTCATCCTTTGGCTAGCGTTACATTATATGATCACGTTCTTCTTCCTGCAAATGCTTTTAAACCATTCAAACGCGACATGACAAAAGAGAACGCACTGTCTATGAATGTCAGCTACACACACACACACAGGACGCACAGAAAGAGGCGCACACAACACATTTCTCTTTCGCGCTTGAACGAATAATAACACATAATTATGCCAAAATGTCAGTTTTGTTGAGTATCCTCATAAGAGCAGTCTTAAATGAGTTAAATAAAGTCTTAAATGAACGTAAAGAGTTATGTGAAAAAGGGCACAGGTAAATATGATATTTAATATGGGCTTATGTGAAGTGTTTTAAGTTCACTTAAATTAAAAGTTGTTATATTTTTTGGAGCCTAATAGATGTTAAAGGGGTCATATAGTGGCATTTTTGTACAAGCTAATATACGGAGCCCCTGAGGGGACCTGTGAAAAATAAATAATAATATGTACTTTAGCGTGGGCACGAGAAACTATCGCGTGCGCACGCGTTACCATTTCCGGTTTGCGTGATAGTCATTAATGCAAATGTGGAAATATGGATGATGTATATATCATTTATGTTGTTGTTTGACATGTTTTGAAGTGTCTATTTTAGCAAAAATCCCAAGCAAGGTGCTATTAAAGACAAGACTTAAGGCCTGTTCACACCGGGACGAATTTCGCGCGCGATATTCGCCGACATTTAACGCCTCGTGACTAAACAAAGGGCGCCAATGTGAGTGTGCACACCGGCGCGAAAAACGGCACGCGTAAAAGCGTCATTTTTTCAAAAATGCCTCAGGTTCGTTTTTTTGGTTTGACGCGCCACGTCAAAAACTATCCGACCAATGAGATTGGCGCTCTTGTTCACGTGTCTGGAGCTTCTGAAGTTACAGTAAACACATCTTGGGGGCGCTCAAACACAAAACGGTCTTGCCGAGCACACATACGTAACGGCGAAGAAGATATACACCAAGTAACGTCTAAACACTGCCGGGAAGAAATAAGACGAGGAAGATGCAAGGCAAGATGAATGAAGAGCTGCTGGTCTCGTTCGTGTCAGAACTATATGACAAACGCGACAGCGACTACAAAAATCTTGATAAAAGAGAACTGTTATGGAGTGGTATTAAGCGCCATCTAATGTCAGGGAATGAATTTGCATGTTCACTCGGCTCATCGTCAGCGAAAATCGCTTGGGTGTGAACACAAAAAACGCGTTGAAAAACGCTGGCGAATAACGCGCGCCGATATTCGTCCCGGTGTGTACGGGCCTTTAGAGACATATTTTAGTCACAATTCAAATTATTTTATTAACTTTGAATAGACTTTTAATAAACTTTGTATTTGTATGTGTATTGATAAAAAAGTAATAATCTTCTGCTACTGAGATGAAGGAAACATTTTTTTTAAGAAGTAAAGTTCACAAGATTGCTATTTATCTTATCAAACTGTTCCGTCATCAGCTCTTCCTCAGTTCCGCACTGCAGAATAAAATAGTCATCCTCTGCTGCAGTTGTACGGATTCTTAACGCGTTTATTGTTAATCTTTTTCTCATCAAACAACCAGACTAACGAATGGTTCGACACAACCCGTACTGAAGAGCCTAGACAGGGCTTTCTTCTGTATAGATATAGGCCTACTGTAAAATGACGACTGTTGGCCTACCATGGTTGCCCTTGTCCAGTAAGTTTAAAATAATAATAATAATGATAATAATAATAATAAATTAAGATATAAATCATTATAATTCGTTGGAAAAATTTTTAACACTAATACAAAAAGGTAATAATTGACTGTATAGTCCTAACGTTCATGCATGAACTGTCATTCAGACTGACTATCTAACAACCAGAGAACAGAGAACATCCGATATATTAAAATACATACTCTTCTGAGTTTTATGATGTAGCCTTTTTTATTAAAATGTATTAGCCTATAATTTATATCTCAAGGATGCGCGCTTGTGCGTGACGCACTCAGTCATGTTGAGAGGGAAACACGCATTATATTATTAGGCTAGTCTATTCAGAAATAGTGTAAAAGACCTGTAAATAAAATAAAACATTAACATTATAAACACTATTAATAATATATAGGCTATGCGTATTTTACTTCCCCATAGCCAAATCCTTAAATGAATGGTATCAGAAAACAACAAGAACATTTCTCATCCATATTTCCACATTTGCATTAATGACTATCACGCAAACCGGAAATGGTAACGCGTGCGCACGCGATAGTTTCTCGTGCCCACGCGAAAGTACTTTTTTTTTTTTTTTCACAGGTCCCCTCAGGGGCTCTGTACTAATATGATTCTTTAGGGTATAAATTAAAAGTTTGTAATATACTTTAATTAAAAATTCTCATTAGTATTTTAAGAAAACACTAATTTTACCTGGTCAAAAACAGCTCTGTTTTTTTTTAGCACGCCGTTTAAGTGCATGTGTCTTTAAATGATAATGAGCTTTGCTCACCCCGCCCTCTGTTCTGTGCAGACACCGTTTAAAACACAATAACACAATAACCATAACGCGTTGTTCATCATAAACGTGGGATTATGAATTATATTGAGAACGTCGTACATAGAAAACATGCGGTAATGTACCCTGAGTGTAAACAGCATTCATCGTGAAGCCTGCAGCAAAGCGATTTGCAAAGGTTAATATTAATATTAATATAAAGGTTAAAGGAGTAGTTCACTTTTAAAATGAAAATTCTGTCATCATATACTCACCCTCATGTTGTTTCAAACCTGTATGAATTTCTTTCTTCTGCTGAACAGAAAAGAAGATATTTAGAAGATTATCAGTAACCAGGCAGTTTTTGGGTCCCATTGACTTCCATAGAGTGAAAACATGAAAGCATCACGCTGATCGTGGGGAATCCCCGCGTCAATGCTTTGGGAATATTCCATCAAAATAGGCTTGTTTGAGATGCGCCTTGCCTCGCCTGAAATGTATGCGAGAGTAGGCGGCTGCAGTGAGAGGAGGAGTGAGAAAAGCGCAGGCAAGCCGGACAGATCTCTCTTCTCGCAGTGGATCTGACACCTGTGAGATCAAAGACGGATATCGCGGGCTTCACCGGATTCACACTCGTGCACAGTGTTGATAATAAACTGGATGGAATTTAAGTTCTGTTGCTTTTATATGAAAATAAATATAATGAACAAGACACCCAAAGTAGCCTACTTATTTAATTCCATTCCAAATACATGTTTACCAGTCTTTTTTCTTTAATACAGACATAGGCTATGTTTTTTTGTTTGTTTGTTTTTTAGCTGTTTTTTTTTTAAATAAAAATTACATTGCATAACCCATAGAGATCGCACTGTCAGATAGTTTGGGAATATTCACACATTCGTATGATACACATAAAACATGATATCAGAGTTTTAAAATCAACATTTTAATAGAGAACAATACATCACGGTTGTTTAAACCAATGAGCATTAAGCTGTGTCGTCAGCAAGTCGTTTCCCATCATGCTTTTGCTCAGCGCAGTCGGTGGAAAGCAACTGCACGCGACTGCAGAATCCGACAGGTCAGAGAGTTTTTTGACATACGTCAGCATGACATCAGAGCAAGGCGGGCCGCACTCGGACACATTTCTAACCGGCATGTATCTCGCGCTGATCACCGGTGATCGGTTCTGCGCAGATTTTGCTCATCTCAAACAAGCCTAATGACTGCTGTGTTCCTTACACACAAGAAAAGGATGCCACAATCACTTAGACACCATTCTTCTCCAGCATATCAGGCCATCCTTAAAAATATTCTTGTTTGCCGTAACCCGACCGACCCTGTCAATTTAGTACCGACCCAATTATTTATTTATTTTCCCTTTTAGTCCGACCGACTTGCCGGTTGTAAACTTGCGTTAAGACCGACCAATTTTTTTTTAACTCTTCAAACAACTAATACAAATGCAATAAAATAATATTAGTTATTAAGTATTGTGAATATAAATTGCTTAGACATACATACAAACATAAGCTACGTTCTTTCTTTTAAATAAAAACTCGTGGCGCGTCATTATGTTTACACCAGGTTTACGCATGTCACACTACGGCCTGCAGGCTAAGATCGCTCCGTTTCATTCACTGTCAATGGTTCGCGCTTGGTAATGATGGCTGCGGCTTTACTCTAAAGATTATTTAATTTTTATATGTTGTTGATTATGGTTTATTAAAAAATAAACATGTGAAAGCGTGTTATATAGGCTACATGTCATGTTTTAGTCAGTAATGACGACGCTACTGCAACACGCATCGCCGCAGATGAGAAGCTAAGCATCAACGTGCTATCGCAAATCAAAGTGAAAGTAAGTCGCAGACGCTTAACACACGATCATCTTCATTAAATGTAAAGAAACGAAATGATCTTACCAGGGCTGTTTCCGCTTTCTCTTATTGCGGGCTTTGATTCAGAAATTTTAGCTGTTGACCAATAAAATAATAACTGTTGCTTTCGGTGCACTGCATTAAATCTGCATATAGCGGGAATTAAAGATCGGTTATATCCGCAAAAAAACAACAACACACATCTATGTAACCAGGTGTAAATAATTGAATCGTTTTGATCAATCAGATTGCAATCCGATCTGAGAAAACGCAAAGTTGCCTGGTGTAAACAGCCCCTAGACATCGGTGAAAAATGTTCTCTCAAGACCCCCGTCCCCGATTTTTTTTTTATTATTAAAAAAATATACTTTTTTATATTATTTTTTATATATATAAAAAAAATATAGACCTACCTACCGACCCTTTTTTTCTTTTTTTTTTGCTGTTACTGCAAACCAAAATATTTTTAAGGATGGCCTCAATGCACTATGATGACAGACAGCTCGCTCACGAGCGAGGGCGGGTTTGTGTTGAAACGCTGCTGTCAATCAACAATCGTGGGAGGGGCGTCGATTTAGTGACGTCACAAAATCGAACGGCTTGATTTCAGAGAGGGTCAAACATATAAGGAGATTAAAAAAAAACACTGAATGGATTTTTATCATTTTATGATGGTTGTGTACAGGCACTGCCAACACACATTTCGGTAACACTTTATTTTGATAGTCCGTTTGTTGAGACTATACTAGTTATTAGTAGCCATTCAGTAGCTTGTCAACAGTGCATCAGTTGACATTCAACAACACTGTTTCAACAGACAAGTAACATACGTTCAACTGACTGCCTATAGACTATAAGGTACAATTCACGTGTTAATCTACAGATTTTACAAAAAAGTGCCTGTTGACTGTCAATGTTATTTTGCAACAGGTTATTAACCAATTGGCGACTAACTTTCAATTGTCAACTCACTTTCTGTAGATTGAGTACCAACAACTCAAGATCAATCTGTCAGTTAAATGTCAACAGTCATGTCAGCATATGAAGTATATGATACTCAAGGGGTCTCATGTGCATCAAATTAATAATTATTTTAGCTGATTTAAAACTGTTTTTAAAAAATTGTTAACCATTTGTAGATAATCTGTTGATAGTCAACTAAAGATTAGATCTGTTGCTTGTCAACAAATAAATTGTTTATGATCAGTAGACTATTAATAGACATTATCCACTAAGCGTTAGTAGATATATTTTAGGACTATCTAATTAAAGTGAAAAACAGTTTATATCAGTAGAAAGTCTATAACCTATCAACAGATTGAAAACATACTTTTTTTTGTACGTTTGGATAGATGCTGAAACGTATGATACAGACGTGTCTGCAACATAGAATTATTACGAATTCACAGCTACAAAACGTTTACGAATCATAAAGATATCTGTATCATTTCCCTTATACTGTTTTATAGATAAATGTAAGTTCCCTTAACCCTACTCCCAAACCTAAATATAAATTACTCATTTTATACAGAATATAAAAAGAATAAAACACTTTATGGACAGAGATGTGTAGGGAAATGCCAGTTTTATTTATAACATTAAAATATATTTTTGAGCCACTAACATTAATCCTACTCCTGCCCCTAAACCTACCCATAACCATGCTACCATTTCTTAAAACTACGCAGGCTAAAATTATGAAGAAAAACAACAGATGTGTAATCATAATAATTTATTGAGAAAATGTAAATCGGTACCAAAAGTCGCTCAAATGACGATGTGTTGCAGTCCTCTCTGGCAGTATATAATAGTTTTGTATAAGGGACAGAGCAGAATTTAAGTTATTAATCCATGAAAATGTTAACCCAGCTTCCCTCTGCGTGAAGACGGCGCTTCTGCATTTCAATGTTGTTTCAACTGAAACACGGCATGCTGCAATCTGTGACGAAGCAGGCGATAGAACCAATGAGCGTTTGATATCACTGCCGTAAAACATGTCGTAACGCTTCTTGAGGGCGCAATTTTTGAATTTAAATTCATCACGAGCGTGGGATTTGACATTTACGGTCGCTGCTGAGAATGGAGATGGAGAGCGCTAGATGTAGATGAAGGGCTGAATTTGGATCTGTTTCTTGCTTTCGTATGGATTATAAAGATTTGGATTACATCTAACATTACGTTAGCTAATAAAAATGACGTATTTTGTTAATTTATATTGTGTTTTGGTGTATTATGGTTCTATAGGAGAAAATGCCTTTTGTGTCTCACCGTAACGTTAAATAAACTAAATGTTACAAAATGGTTAAACGATTAAAGAAGGTATTGTTAAGGGTTTAAACTATAGTCTTGTCTGTTAATCCCCCGAAGTGAGTTTGCAGCAGGAACAGAGATTATTTCTTAAATGAGTAACTGTTATAACGTTAAACTGCATTTAATAAATGCAATTTTCTGTAAAACTTACTGTCATGAAAGGCTAAATGTATTAATTAATCATTATTGTTATTTGTTGTTTATAACTTTTGATATTGGCCTCGAGCATTTGAAATGATGTAGACTATTGAGAGTTTTCTCATTTGGAATGCTCAATATCATTTTTTTCACATAATCAGATGGTTCAGATGTGATCGTGATATCCTTGTAAATAATGGGTTGTATTATTTATTTTTTATTTAATAAAATTGATTTTTTTTTGTTCTCTGATGTGCTGGCCATAGTGTTTGTTCTACTTCAGTCAGGTTAGGTATGCAATCTGTTGATAGGTTATAGACTTCCTACTGATATCAACTGTCTTTCACTTTAATTAGATAGTCCTAAAATATATCTACTAACACTTAGTGGATAATGTCTATTAATAGTCAACTGATCATAAACAATATATTAATCTGTTGATAGGTTATAGACTTTCTACTGATATAAACTGTTTTTCACTTTAATTAGATAGTCCTAAAATATATCTACTAACGCTTAGTGGATAATGTCTATTAATAGTCTACTGATCATAAACAATTTATTTGTTGACAAGCAACAGATCTAATCTTTAGTTGACTATCAACAGATTATCTACAAATGGTTAACAATTTTTTAAAAACAGTTTTAAATCAGCTAAAATAATTATTAATTTGATGCACATGAGACCCCTTGAGTATCATATACTTCATATGCTGACATGACTGTTGACATTTAACTGACAGATTGATCTTGAGTTGTTGGTACTCAATCTACAGAAAGTGAGTTGACAATTGAAAGTTAGTCGCCAATTGGTTAATAACCTGTTGCAAAATAACATTGACAGTCAACAGGCACTTTTTTGTAAAATCTGTAGATTAACACTTGAATTGTACCTTATAGTCTATAGGCAGTCAGTTGAACGTATGTTACTTGTCAGTTGAAACAGTGTTGTTGAATGTCAACTGATGCACTGTTGACAAGCTACTGAATGGCTACTAATAACTAGTATAGTCTCAACAAACGGACTATCAAAATAAAGTGTTACCCACATTTCAGTACAATCAACTTGTAAAAGTGCATGTACCATTATATGACCCCTTTAAAATTGATGGCTTTCAATTATACTGCCTAATGTTTAATAGCGATAATTAATGTAAAAATTTGGAGGGGAAAAAATTCATTGAAGACATCAGTAGCAGTATTGGTATCACTGACACTGGCCCTCATTCATAAAAACATGCCATTAAACAATTATTTAAAATATACTGTATTTATGTTGTTTCTACATTCATTTGGAGATTAACTGTGAAATTAATTTATTACATTATAAAATATATTAAAAACCCCAATATAAAAACACTATGGTAATGGTATATGGTAATTGCATTGCATCCATTGAAAGTCTAGGAATCAGTCATTTCTTCTGAAGAGATCACTTTATATGATGGCATATTTAAGTAAGGCTTTTATTCATATATACACATGCTCAATTACCATTGCAAATCTCACCTAAATGTTTGCTCCCTCAGTGTATTTGTGTTTGTGCAAAAAAAAAAATGCATTAAAAAATAGAAAAAAATGATCAAAATTGAATAAAATAAGCATTCTGGACAAAAAAAAAAAAAAAAAAAAAGTATAATTCCAGGGCTTCGGGTCATTTTGACCCGCAAGGGTGTTACAAAACGCAAGGAACATTTCAAAGTTGAAATTCTCTTGCAGTGACTCTTCAAATATGAAATATTCACTGCTTTGCCCTTATACAGTGTTAAACAGTGATTTTGTGATTGTGACTTTCTTTCTAGGAACAGGGTGTGATTAGTTCAGGCATCTCTCTGTGCGACCTGATTGGCAAGTGTGAAAATCCACCAAACAGAAATCGGGTCACGGATTCCAGCAAGTTCTTCCATGATTCAGCCAGGGAAATACTGGAAGGCCAGCAAAAGCTAAAGGAACAGCTGGATGCAATGCAGTATGATATTTTATTTTCTACACATTTTTAATTTCAACTAATTTATCTGTCTTGACCAAAGCCAAAATGTTTTGTATTTTGTATCTGATTGTACATTACTGCAATATTGAAAATGCGAACAATAATGAAGGTCTGAAGGAAACTGACTCGCTGTACAACTTTTCTTATTACAGTGAAATCATCCAAAAATTGTTACGAATGAAGAGGATCATCAAGAACTTGGGGAGATATTCTCTCAGCATGAATGAAAATGTACAGAACATAATGGCGTATATCATGGGAACATGTACAGACGACACAGTTGTCTCCTGGCTTAAGGTATTACCTAATCAGATTGAATTTGTGAATCTTCTACGATTTTTCCTGGAGAGGTTGAGACACATTCTTCCAGATTTGAGTAAGCCTGACGGAGGTCACATACACATTGTGTTTGTAGGTCATGGCAGTATTGTCGACCAGTTTATGTCAGCAGGTGTTCTGGTGCCCACACCGAACATCAGAGACACCATTCTCTACTCTCCGTGGAACTGCGCTATTGACGCCAACTCTGTATTTGCAATTGCTCAGGGTTTCATTGAAGTGACAGACAGAGAGTTTTACAACAACAACATCTTTCAGGCTGAGGTTGACAGTATGGCTCACTGTGAGCCGAACCCTTTGCCAGATCGCTGGAATAGCATGCGAGAATCTCTCCACAACATCCCAGTGATCCATCTATCCCCACTGACCCCTGAAGAAGGAGCATGGGAACTTTTTCACCAGTTATGGCAGAATAGAGGCTTGGAAATAGAAGGCCGTGTTATTATTCCATATGTTGTCCCAGAATGTTTGGTACATGCATTCGGAGAGATCCCCCTGTACATGTTCATATTTGCGACATCATTTTTACTCATGCTGTCTAATAAAACAGCTACTGTGCATCTGGCTGCTTGTTTGGTCCGAGAGAGAAGTCCATCAAGGCCAGTAGAGTGGCGAACACAGTGGCCCTCATTTATCAATCTTGCGTAGAAATGGGCGTATATATTGGCGTAAGATTATGCTTACACTCCTCTCATCGCCTGATTTATGAAGCTGTGCGTACCTTTGAAATTCTGGTGTACGCAATACCTGCCCTTGATAAATGCCGCGGCTGAAATCGATCGTCATTAGAATAACACGCCCCTATATATTCAAGTCTCCGCTCCCCCCACGCCCTCATTTTACGCCATGGACACACGGAAGACGGCAAAGAAGAGAAACTTCTTTGAGAAAGAGAAAGCGAAACCAGGGAAGTGGAAAGAAACAAAATTGATTTCTAGATTTTTATTATTAATGACGCTTATTGTTATTTAGAAGAAGAATGTCATTATTATTATTATTATTTGTATTATTATTATTATTTAAAATAATAAGAATGGCATTTTTATTATTTTGTCAGTCTGAATTATTTGTTTGGTCATTGAAAGCCTTTCATTACTAAACCCAGTCCGTGCACACCTGCCGGGCCTAACCCTGGCCTAACCATCGTTTCAAAGAATACAACGGCGAGCGCGTCGAGTATAAACGCCTCGTCCGTTTGGGGAGGTGCGCGCGCAGTCTGCGGAGACTCGCGCTGCGGAGCCAGGCGAAAGTATAAACAAGGCTTGAAACGTCAGGTAAAGCGCACAGGCTCGCAACTTAAGGAATACATATGCCTACAAATCAAATGCTTTGGCAAATTCACACAAATTAAACATTGAAGTCCATGTTGCACAAAAATAAACACTGAAGTTTATAATTACTATGTTGTTGTTGTTTTTTACAGTGGGTAATAATATATCATATCTTTTAGTTTGTCAATGCGTTTTGTGGTGTTAGGAATTGTTTTTCTGCGCATTCCCGCACTCAAAACGTGCGTACACCACCTCCTGAGCTGGCGTAGGATTTGAGCGTGCCGTACGCCAACGTTCATATTGATAAATCTCAAAGTCACCGTGGTTTTGGGTGTACGCCAGGTGTACGCTGGAAATTTGGTGTACGCACTTTTGATAAATGAGGGCCAGTATGCCTACACAAGTGATGGAACCTGGATGACTGTGAACCTGCGTAACAGGAACATGGACTCTGAGTTATACAGAGCCTTAAGATCAATGTTTGACAGAAACCGTAGATAACTCAGCTGAACGGCCTCTGGGTCAGTCCTGATATGTAGTAAACACAGGGCTGGAGAGCGACCCGGAGCGGAGCAGTTTAATGACCAAGACCAGACCATTGTTTCATGTTTAAAAGAACTTGTATAAAAGAAGTGACAGTTCAGGTCTTTCTATCCCATCATATTTACCACTGACATGTTTCAACCACTACATGAAGATAAATAACAAATTACATAACAAGTATTGTGCTGATAATTCCAACTGTAACATTATCAAAAAAAAAAAGAATATCCAATTCAATTCACATTTATTTGTATCAGCTTTAAAGAAATTGCATGTGTCTGCATTACAGTTTAGAGTGATCTGTTATCAGAGGTGACTGTGTCCAAGTTATGGATTTCAGAAATGTACATATAAATAAAAGGTTGGCTTTTCAATACAAACAGTCTCTGAGAAACTCAAGGAAATGTAAAAAGTGTTGCAAGCATCCCACTTTCCCCTATTGTAATGTGTTAATACAGACAAACAAAGGAGCTTTACGGTCAAAGCTTTAATACAGAACAACAATACCCAGCTCTTATATTTCCTCATACACACACTTCATAAACTCTCATCATTAACCCTGTAAATGCTGATGCTGAAGAAAACAGCAAATCACAACTATTACAGACAGACTTCTGCACTACAGTATAGTGCTGTATCAGGAGTTCAAACTGAATGAAATACAACATTACTCGTTATAGCAACAAAAAAAAGGGTGATTTATGCCACTGTGTATGAAATGTGCTATATTAGTAAACTTGCCTTGACTTTTGTGTAACTTAATCTAAAGTGAGAATAGACATTTATTAAGTATCCATTACTTTAAAAGTTGGCCATCACTTAACCTTCTTTTGTAAGAATAAAAACAGACGCAAGTGATGCGGAAAACATAGCTAATTTATTTTTGTTAACATAGCTTGACAGACAGAAACATCACAACCATTGGGGATTTGTGTAAAATACAACAAATACACACACATATACACACACACAAACAAACACAAACATACTCTGTCACACTCTCTCTCACACACACTCAAACACATACACACTCTCACACACTCAGAAACATACACACATTAACACTCACACATACACTCACTCACACAGACACACACACACACACACACACACACACACACACACACACACACACACACACACACAGACTCAGACACATACACATTAACACTCTCTCACACACTCACTTACACACACACACAAACTCTCACACACACAGACTCAGACACATACACACTAACACTCTCTCACACCACTCACTTACACACACACACACACACACACACACACACACACACACACACACACACACAAGCTCTCACACACACAGACTCACATGTGATGAGCGCAGGCCACGACTGTATGAAGGTACTTTTGGAGCAAAACAACGGAGCACTTGTGACAGTGGAATTTGTAGTTGTTGAGAACAGCCTCCCGACCCCCTATCCAGTCCGGGCGTTGGAGGCACTGTGTCTGTTGGTACTCGGTCCGCCCCACCAGTGGTGTGTGCGCCCTGACCTCCTTCCACTGTTAAAGTGAGTCAAATAAAAAACAAACTCCTTCACAAATCCTGCTGCAAGCGTCAGCCTCCCGTCATAGTGTGGCGAGCTCTCGCTGCCCGAAGCCAGGCTTGGGAAGCCATTCCGGACATGTTGAATTGTGTTTTAGAGACAATAAAAAGAGGTAACTTGCTCCAAATCACCCTGCTTCAGGGGTGTGACTAACACTTCAGTCTCGGGCGCCGACTCTCGTGTCCTCAGAGCCGAAGTACAGGTTCTGTTAATAAAGGCCGTGGGAGAAAACGTACCCGCAGCCCACAGCGAGTCAGGCTTTGACAGCTGCTACCTTCTCCTCCCCAAGAAGGATCACGGCCTCAGGCCCTGCGGTCTGTTGAGTGAGCTGTTCAGAATGCTATCTTTGAAACAAATCCTCTCGCAGATCTGCCAAGGGGATTAGTTTTATTCATTGGATCTGAAGGTCACATACTTTAATATCCAGATAGCTCCCCATCACAGACCACTGAGATTTGCGGTCGAGGGAGGGGTTTACCAATATACAGTTCTACCATTCGGACTGTCTCTAGCTCCATGCACTTTTGCGAAATTTGTGGATGCAGCTCTCTCCTCCTGAGGCAAACGGGAGTTTGTGTCCTGAATTACCTTGCCGATTTGTTGTTTTCAGCCTAATCGAAAGACGAAATGTGTACACACTGGTCTCTGCTCCTCAGCCATCTAGAAGTCTGGGGTTCAGAATGACCTTTAGCAAGAGCTCGCTGTTCCCCAGTTAATGCATCACGTTCCTAGGGGCAGTACTCGACTCATCTGAAATGTGGGCCTGGATTTCGCCAGATCACTCCCTGAAAAGATTGCTCCCTGCTCCCAGGACAGCATTCAGACCGGGGAGAAACCTTCCCTTGAAGACATTTCAGAAGCTACTGGGCCTCATGGCAGCAGCCTCCTCAGTAGTTCCATTGGGCCTGTTACACACACATGGTGCGAGGGCCGTATTATTCTCAGGGTCAACCACGGCTGCACCAGAGCACTGGCCTCCTGGAAATCGGCCCATCTGTACCAGATGAGCGTGGATCTGGGCTCTGTTTCCAGAAGGAAGGTTGTCATGACAGACACATCCAAGACTGGTTGGGGTGCACTGTGCTACAGCAGGCCGGCCTTTGGCTCTTGGGTAGAGCATATGCCGAGCTGGCACATCAAATGCCTGGAAATTATATCAGTGCTCCTGGCCTCCGAATTTAGGCAGGAATTCAGAGGGCACCATGTCCTAGTCCGGTCGGACAACATGACAGTGGTAGTCTATATAAATCACTAGAATGGGTCTTAGGTCCCATCTACTGAACAGACTGGCACGCCACCTCCTCCTTTGGGCACAGGACAATCTCCCCTATGTAAGAGCTATACATATGCCAGGCTCTATTAACATTAGAGCAGATATTCTCTCCCGGAATGGACTGTCTCCAGGGGAATGGTCTCAACCCCCAGAAGGTCCGCAGTCTATTTGTAAGTGTTGTCATAGTCCTGTATCTCCCTCCGTCCTGAGGGCAGTGGGAGAAACAGTCTATGACCCAGGTGGGTGGGATCTATGGCAATGTTTCTGGCCTTCTTCTGGAGGTGTTCTGAATACCTTCCTCCTGGCACCACTCTGGCAGAACTAGCTGTGGTTCCCAGGAATGGTCCAGGTGCTGTCTGCAGCACTGTGGCCAATCTCGCTGAGAAGGGACCTCCTTTCTCAAGTGGAGGGGTCAATCTGGCATCCCCAACCCGAGATGTGGAGCCTCCACCTATGGCCTCTCGGCAGGAGCCTTCAAGCCTCCCCTGAAGGTCATGAACACGATCTCTGAGGCTAGGGCACCTTCTACCAGGTGCCTTTATATGCAGAAATGGGCAATTTTTTTCTGGTTGGTGCCCAGCCCGACATATAGACCCGATGGCTTATGAGATCGCTTCCATTCTCTCATTTCTGCTGGAGCTTCTGGACGGCGGATGCAGCAACTCTGTCCCAAAGTATACACGGCAGTTATCGCAGCGTACCATGCACCTATAGCTGGCCGGTCGATTGGGAAACATGACCTGGTTGTCAGATTTCTCAGAGGGGCCAGGAGGCTAAACCCGCCTCGTCCCAACACGGTACCTTCCTGGGACCTGTTCATTGTCCTGAGGGCACACAGAGGCCCTCCGTTTGAGCCGCTCACGACAGCCAACCTTCGGCCTCTCTCGCTAAAGACCACTGTCCTGCTGGCTGTGGCATCAGTCAAGCAAATTGGTGACCTGCAGGCTCTCTCAGTGGACGCTTTCTGCCTCGAGTTTGGGCCCAATGACAGCAAAGTTGTCCTTAATCCCAGACAAGACTATATGCCTTATGCCTGGCTCACACTACAGGAGTTTTAGGCCGATTTATGCCCGATTTATGTCCGATTTACCCCTCCCGAGAATCAGAGAAAAAATCTTGTCGGTGACCTTGATCGGTTCCGAAGTTCGGCGCAGATTATCTGGTAATGTGAGGCGTTCACAGATCGAATCTTGCACCTCCCGATCTGCTCTCACACAAATCGGGCTCACCCCGATCATATCAAACATGTTTGATATTTAAGATTTTTAATCGGGATGAGCAAGACTGTGATTACGTCAGTGCTGTAAAAATAGCCAAGAAACAAGTAGGGCTGTCGTGCTGAAGAAATTTCCCTTGAGGTAATTTTGAGTGACTCAACTCGATATGCGTTTTTATCTCCATTTATTTATTGCTAAATAAATAAGTGTTATGCTCTGGTCAGCAGGCACAAAGACGAGTACATGTTCAGTAATGAAACCGAAACTAAAAAGCGCGTTAAAACGAAGTGGATTAAAATGAAGATAAAATGTCAAAATAAGAGTCGGGTCCACATAATATAAACACAACATAAACCTGACAATGAGCTTGTTAGACCATTGTTATATAACAGTTAATTCCTTGAATCTCACTTTACGAGAGGCTTTCTGCTGATATTTCACCAGTTTGAAAGTTGAAGGCATTGAAAGTCTGCGCATTCTAGACAGGCTGTCACTCAGTCATTCAACTGTTCATTCAACGGAAATGTAAAAATGCGGATGCATTCACAAATAGATTATATAATATTTAATTTAAACTTTGAGCATGAGCTTTATGCATATCCCATTTGTTTCCATGCTTTTCCACTTCAGATCTGCTGCGTGAGATCACGTTGAGGCGCTTCCTCTGGCACGATAATCTTAATAATATTTTGTAGTGTGTGGTGCACCGCGATTTTCAAATCTTGTAGTGTGAGCATGTTTAAGATTTGAGGGAAGAAAATCTGCAAAGATTCTCCTTAAAGTCGGCATGAAATCAAATTTGACAAATCTTCTTTTTATATGTAATATTATAGTGTTTATTATAAATGATTTATCTGTGCACTTCATTATTTTTTTAAAATTCATGTACCCTTATAATCTTTAATCAAATACATTACCCTTCCCTCCCCCCTCGAAACGACCTCTCTTCTCTTTCGGTCACGTGCCAATGGCGAAAGGGTGCGGCTATCGAGATGCTCGAGGGTAAACTTGACTGATAACAGAGAATGTCTAATAAGGCTGATAACTTGACTTGACTCATCTTGGTTCGCGGGAGTAATAAAATAAAATAAAAAATCCTTCATGGGAGGGTAACGGTGGGGAGTCTGATGGAGAGAAATCCTCCACAACTGAATGTAAACTGGTATTCAAATCTGCCTCATTTTGTTTGCAACGCCCAACCTCCAACGATCCAATCAATTCCCGAAGGACGAAATCAAGCCCCGCCCTACATTTTTTTCTAATTTCAGAAGCCGTTTCATTCGGATATACGTCACAACAAGGAAAAAATTACAATCTCAACTTCCGTTTCATGCCGACTTTAAGTGTGTGCTGCAACCAGATTTCAAAATCGGTTAGGATTTTAAAACTCCTGTAGTGTGAGCCAGGCATAAGGTGCTCTCAACACCCCTTAGGGTACAAGTCATCTCACTCTCTGCTCTCCCCTCTGCTGAGGGTGAACAGCCACCAGACCCACTCTGCCCGGTGCGGGCCCTTGGGGTGTACATTGAAGGCTCTGGCAAATGGACCACCTGTTTGTTTGCTTCTGAGGCCGTTCTAAAGGGCTGTCAGTTACAAAGCAGAGACTGTCCCACTGGGTAGGGGATGAGATAGTGCTAGCCTACAAGTGCCTGGACTTGCAGCCCCACGGGAATGAGGGACCACTCCACCAGAGGAATGGCCTCCTCCTGGGCTGTTCTAGCAGGGTATCCATGGCTGACATCTGTGCGGTGACAGGCTGGTCCTCGCCGTCCACCTTTATCAGCTTCTACCCAGACAGCAACATAGTGTCGGCCTAGATCCATTCCGGCCGTGTGGAATCCATGTGTACCAGATCTGGGCCGACACTATGTTGCTGTCTGGGAATAACCTGGACGTCCCAGCCGTTCAGGCACGGGTTTTGTCGGCCTAAATTAGTCTCCACCCTCAGATAACCATACCTACAGGTTCCAGTCCCGAACCCGAGCCTGCCATTCCTGGTTATTCTAACTCCTTGACTAATAGCCTACATGAGGCCCTCCTCACTCCCGGGCTACGGCTTCGCAGGACGACTTCCTTTCTGCTCTGGTAGTATTTTGACGGTAAAACAAAAATATAGAATATTAAAACAAAAATGTATGGCATAAAATAAATAACTGAATTCTTCTTAATTAAAATAAATGCAGTCACTGCAGCTCAAAAATAATTAAAACAAGTAATTGAATAAAAAAAAAGTGTAGGCATGTGATCAGCTAAAGACAAAAAAGAAGCAAACTCCTTTCCTTTCCCCCTGATTCAAGTCTCTAAAAGTTCACTGAGACTATCTATACATCCCATATGATGTATATTGTGAATCTATTGTTTATTCCCTTTCATGTTTGGTATCATTTTAAATGTCTCTCTAAATTGTTAGGAGAATTCTGTTCTCCTTTTTGGGTGGTGTCTCTTCAAAATATCTGATCATTCTCTCCTCTCCTCTCAAAGCGACATCAGGTCCCTTAATGAACGTACCCAGAATAATCTATTCCCAGAAAGATCTAAATTATATCATAATCAATATTTATGATTATTTTCTAATAAGATACACAATCTACATTTGATAATCATTTGAAATTGGAGTCAGATTAAGCACAGAGCTAAAGTAGAATTGAAACTAAATTCTAAAAATTAAGGTAACTTCACTGGAGCGCTGAAAAGACATACGCATTATACCTTCGCCCACACCGTTGGATTCTGACGAACATCATCATTGTGACAAATGCATTTTAATAAAGACTGATATTTGTTTTTGTTTTCTGGCAGTATAGAAGAGGAAGAATGGTTGGAGTTTGGAAGAGAAGAAATGTTTGGGGATCAGGAATAAGGATTTTTACATTTATCCTTAATAAATGTTTTATTAGGGGTAAATAGTTCTCACTTTAGATTAAGTCACACAAAAGTCAATGTAAGGCAAGTTTATTAATATAGCACATTTCATACACTGGTTATTCAAAGTGATTTACATAAAAAGGATTTAAAAAGAATTATAAATGAATCCCAACAAGTGAATAGAAAATAAGAAGATCATTGATTAAAATTGATTTAAAATGTAATTAAAAGAATAAAAAAAGTACACATAGATGACAGTTAAACCTTAAATTTGCATCAATTCCCTTTATACATGAGCATTTATTTAGGCCTACTATGATTTAATAACTTCTTAATGTTAGGATGAACATTAACAACTTTAATACATGGTTTAAAATACATCAGATAGGTGTATTTATCAAGTTATTAACAACGTATTAAAAAACATTAAGTCTTTATATATGAGCTAATATAATTAAAAAATGAATTGTTAATTACAGTGACAATGAATGAAGAACTCACTATTTGTATTTAGCCTCTTCATGTGTTAACGATACTATTAGTAATAAACTATGAATTAACTGATGTGCTACCATGGAAGGGTGTAAGACACAAAGTAATAGATAAAAAACTTATGATGATTAAAAAGATGAATACAAAATTAATTAATAAAGATTAATATAATTATTTAATGCCGATTATTAACAGTAGGTTATTAATTATGCTGATACAGATAAAGCCCAAAAGTTTTACACAGAAAGCAAATAAAAAAAACAAGCTTTTTATGAATTATGCATCAAACTACTTACTTTATACTTTGTATGTACTGTAATTAAAGCAATGCTTGCAGCAGATATATAATAATTGCTTAAGAAGTCAGAGGTATTTTCTTGTAGCCGGTGTTAGGCAGGCGGCAGCGGGACTTCAGTCGGAGGGTTCGTCTTATTGGTAATCTTCAAATCCCGGCAGAACAACACCGGTTCTGATCCGAGACCCATCTGGTACTGCCACACATACACACGCTCGTTTGGCTTCAGCTCACATGATAGTTCCTCTTCCACCATAGTCTCTTCATTCCAGTTTTCCTTCTCAGCGTTCAGACTTGAACCTCCGTATTCTGCCGTAAAGGTGAACTGATACTTTGCAATTGATTCTGCAAGTATTCCAGCTGAGATCGTGGCTGACGCTGATATCTTCCAGTTGTGTGTGATCTGGGACATCTTCTCCTTACTGTATCCAACCTTTTTAGTAACTTTCCTTCTCCATGTCACTGGTGTGGGACTCTCATTATGTGCAGTTTTAATGTTCACCCACTTGCCGAATGCTGGGCCGCTGGTTTTGGCCAGCCCTCCTGGCAGGAAGTTCAGAACATCGGGGTGAAAGGAATGGACACCAACACAGCTGTCTTTCTGGAAGTCGTCACCTTTGTAGTATTCAACTCCCCAATTCGAGGCTGGCTTGAGGAAGTAGTAGTGATCTGGCAGACCCCAGTAATAGAGACCATTTCTGCAATTGGGATGCAGGGGAAATTCATTAGAATTGTAGTCACTACTCAGGTCTGCTGTTCTTCTGTAAGTGCTCTGGTAGATGATGTAAAACCAGCCAAAGGCTGACAGGTAATGGTCTCCGCCCTGAAACTTGGGATGAAGGGTGTAGACTGAGGAATCAGTGTCTTCTGTCAGGTCATAGACTCTGCGGATTTGATTACCCTTAATGATGTAAAACCATTTAGTGTCACCAATGTAATGGTCTCCGTGTTGGCAGGAGGGGTGCAGAGCTTGAACACTGAGGTCTGACCCTGCTCTGAAGTTACTTGACCTCATATAGCAGCCGAGATCAGAGCGGATGATGTAGTAGTGAGTCTGACATCCACAGAAATCAACTCCTTTCATTTTGTGCCTGGGAATAATGCCTGCCATTTTGCCTTAACCTGCAACACAGGATAACAAATCAATCAATCAATAAATAAATGTTCAGAGCTAATTGTTTGCTCTTAATCATATTTTTTTATATATACATGGTTTTGAGCTATTTTCCCCACACTCTTTAAAATAGTGAAGGTCACATATGAAGATGCACTCCTGTAAACAGTGTAAATATAGTGTAGCGCAGCAGTGTGTATGTAATAGTTGTGATTTGCTGTTTTCTTTGGCACTTTTATGGAGGCATGTGGGCAGCAATATATAATTTGAAATGTAACTTGCAAAATGACAATGCATTTCTGTATTTAAATTAAGTTTTCATACCATATGCAATGTTTTGAGAAAAATGATAATTCAAATTCAATAATATAAATTACATTTGCTATTTCCAACACTGCTTTTAACATATATATTTTAACATTTTAAAAGATGCAAAAATCAAATGAAAATGCATTACAGAAATTATTAAATATGTTTAACATGTTCAAGCAAAAATAGCAAAATTATCATTTATAGGCTATTTATATTACAATTACACTCACAGTTAAGACACTTGCGATTACATTTTCATTATATGTCCCGCAATGAATGTAGCAAAATTTAACCTGTTAACTGTCACCCCCCTTTTTTTGAGTAGACATGAAAATGCACATTTCGAACTTAAATGGTTGTAATTAAAGAATGCTTTGGAGTATAGACATACAATTGGTCTTGTTTTAAAGAAGACATTTGGCAGATTTTTGTAGAAGTGAAATAAATTAAGAAAGTGAAACAGAAAAAAAAAGTTATAGAAGTTTGAGTTTATGGAAATGTAAAATGTAAAAAATTTAATTATTCATATTTTATATAAAATATATATTTTTAAAACCTGGGTGACTCTAAAACTGCAAAAAAATCAAAGTAAAAAATCTGAACAAGTTGTGTTTCAAAATTTAGGTTGATATCTCAAAAAATGAGCTTTCAGTAAGATTTTGTTTGTGCGCAGTACCAAACATTTTCACTAGGTGACAACTAGACTCCATTACTGCCCATATAAGGACGCCTCCATTTCCATATGCGGTTTGAGTGATCATCTGAACCATTATTTCCACAATTTTTATACAATTTATGAAGTAGACATTCTATTCAGAAGTAATATGGGAAGTTTGGCAGATTTTGATATGAATTCAACCTCTAAGAATCACATAAAAATGTTCATTGCTATTTCAAAATAAAGGTCTGAACACGCCTTAGGAATACGAAAATAGTCTTGTTGCAAATTGATAAATTACGGCTCCTCTGTAATTTATTTTGAAAATAAAATATGAAAACTAGAGATTGTAAGCTTTCAAATGATATATTGTCACGGTTCACGGATTCATTGACTCGCCTTGCTATGTGTGTGCGTGTTGTATGAATGGGCGCGGCTCATCAGCATGGCTCGTTATCGCTGATGAGCTGATCAGCGCCAGCTGTTTTGAATGAGAATGTCCTATATATTGTTTGTCACCTCGTCTTGTCTTTGTCAGATAGTTGTGGAGGTTCACAGGCTCAGCTCACAGTTTTCTCTTCCTTGCTCCAGTTCCAATTCTGAGTTTCGTCTACCTGTTCCGAGGATTGGGTTCTAGTTCCTGTATTCCTGTTCCGAGCTTCGTCTGCCTGTTCTGAGGATTATCTGCGGTTCGTCCGTTGCTGTCTGCCCACTGAGTCCTGCGTTGCCGAGCCTGAGTTTCTACTGTTGCCTTATATCTCTACCTGCACTTCATCTTCTATTGTGTTAATAAACACCAGTATTCACTTGCTATTGAATCCTTGACTTTTCATTCGTGCCATGACAGAACCATCTGACCGGATCATGGATTCAGCGAGTGCAGCCACATTGGAACAGATGTACGCCGGTAATCACGCCCGCATGGACCGTCAGGATGAACAGATCGGTGCCTCGGGTCGGGCGATACAGGCTCTGGTAACGCAGGTGTCCGAGCTCACCTCTCAATTACAACGTCTGAGAGGTCCCGCTGCGCCAGCACCTCCCCCGCCTGTTCCCCCGGAACCTCTCAACATCAACCGACCAGAGCCGCGCATCCCCACCCCCGAAAGGTATTCTGGAGAATCGAATATGTGCCGAACCTTTCTAACCAAATGCTCGATTTACTTTTCTCTTCAGCCTGTGACGTTTTCCTCTGAGGAGAGTAAAGTGGCACTAGTGATGACACTGCTATCTGGACGCGCGGCTCTGTGGGGAACAGCGGTGTGGAAGAATCAACACCCGTGCTGCTCCTCGTTCCAAGCCCTCGAGCAAGAGATGAGCCGCGTGTTCGATCGCGCGGTCGCCGGACGCGAGGCGGCTCGCCAACTTGCCGATCTCCGACAGAACAACAACTCGGTTTCCGACTATTCCATCCAGTTCCGGACGTTGGCCGCCGAGTGCAAATGGAACGAGGAGGCGCAGTGGGACTTGTTCCTGCATGGGTTGGCTGATCGTGTTCAAAAGGAGATCTACACGTTGGATTTACCCAAGACTCTTGATGAACTGATTGAACTGGCGTTACGAGTCGATGCACGATTACAACAGAGAGCTAATCGGTCTTTACGGACTCCAGTGGAGGATTTCGCTGAGTTTCCCAGTTTCAGGGGAGTGAACACGGTCAGCCCCTCGAACGATCCTGAGCCCATGCAGGTAGGTCGAGCTCGGCTCTCCCGGGAGGAGAGAGAACATCGGCGTTCGAGAGGTCTGTGTCTCTACTGTGGGGAGGCCGGCCATTTCATCTCCAACTGTCCTTTAAAAGGCCAAGCCCGGCGGTAGGACGGAGGCTACTGTCGGGCGGGATATCCTTGACCAGACCCTCGAACGCCACCTTCCTCCCGGTGAGACTCCAGTGGGCAGACCACACCTTCAACGGCCAGGCGCTAGTGGATTCAGGAGCGGAGGGGAATCTTATGGACTTTTCCTTGGCACAGAAACTTCACATCCCCATCACACCGCTGGAGCACAGTATCACCATTCACGCACTAAATGGACAGGAACTTCCGGGCATCACTCACACCACTGGACCCATCACACTTATCACCTCGGGTAACCACACTGAGAGGACCTCACTATACCTCACTCAGTCACCTCACGCTCCCATTGTCCTGGGTCATCCGTGGTTGGTGAAACACGGACCCAGGATAGAGTGGGGTCAGAACTCCGTGTCCACTTGGAGTAATCAGTGTTATGCCTCATGTCTTTCGTCTGCTGTTCCGTCTGTTTCTTGTTCTGTGTTGCAGGAGGAGCCAGTGAATCTGTCTAACGTGCCACCAGAGTATCTCGACCTGAAGGAGGTGTTCAGTAAGTCTCGGGCTGCTTCTCTTCCTCCGCATCGTCCCTATGACTGTGCTATAGATCTACTGCCAGGTACGTCTCCGCCTAAGGGCAAGTTATATTCACTTTCTGTTCCAGAAAGGGAGGCTATGGAGAAATATATTTCTGATTCTCTAGCAACTGGATTCATCCGCCCTTCCTCTTCTCCAGCGGGGGCGGGATTCTTTTTTGTGGGGAAGAAGGATGGTTCACTGCGACCTTGTATTGATTACCGGGGGTTGAATAACATCACGGTAAAGAATACTTATCCTTTGCCGTTGATGTCTTCAGCCTTCGAGAGGTTGCAGGGAGCATCAATCTTCACAAAATTGGATTTACGTAATGCATATCATTTGGTTCGCATCAGGAAGGGGGATGAATGGAAGACCGCGTTCAACACCCCCAGGGGGCACTTTGAATATTTGGTTATGCCGTTCGGGCTTTCCAACTCCCCAGCGGTCTTCCAAGCACTCATCAACGACGTGTTGAGAGACATGGTAGACCAGTTCATATATGTTTACCTGGATGACATATTGATTGTTTCTTCGTCTCTCCAGGAACACGTTCAACACGTCAGACGAGTGCTTCAGAGATTGCTAGAGAATGGGCTTTTTGTCAAGGCGGAGAAATGCGCTTTTCATGCACAGTCTGTTCCTTTCCTAGGGTACATCATTTCGTCTGAGGGAATGCGAATGGATCCTGAGAAGGTTAAGGCTGTGGTAGAGTGGCCAAGTCCAGATTCCCGTAAGGCCCTACAGAGGTTTCTGGGGTTTGCCAATTTCTACCGGCGTTTTAATCGCAATTTCAGCCAACTAGCCGCGCCTCTGACTGCCTTGACCTCCCCCAGAACGGCGTTCAGGTGGTCAGACACAGCTGAGGCTGTGTTTGCTAAACTGAAAGGCCGCTTCGTTTCAGCCCCCATCCTTATAGCCCCTGATCCGTCACGTCAGTTTGTGGTGGAGGTCGATGCATCAGAGGTGGGGGTAGGAGCAGTGCTATCCCAGCGTTCTCCCACAGACGACAAGATGCATCCCTGCGCGTTTTTGTCCCGTCGCTTATCGCCTGCTGAACGTAACTACGACATTGGTAACAGAGAGTTGTTGGCAGTTAAGTTAGCATTGGAAGAATGGCGTCACTGGTTAGAGGGGTCGGGGGTACCTTTTATCGTCTGGACCGATCATAAGAACCTGGAATATATCAGAACCGCCAAAAGATTGAACTCCAGGCAGGCTCGGTGGGCACTTTTTTTCGGTCGTTTTGATTTTTCTCTCTCGTACCGCCCGGGTTCCAAAAACATCAAACCCGATTCTTTATCGCGTATTTTTGACCATTCCGATCGCCCGTCAACTCCCGAGTGCATTTTACCTGAGACCCTATTTGTCTCCACACTCACATGGGAGGTCGAGTCGAAGGTCAAATCGGCCTTAGAAGGGGTAACGCCTCCGCCCGGTTGCCCACCGAGTCGTTTGTTTGTGCCGGAGGGATTACGGTCCGACGTCATTCAGTGGGGTCATTGTTCCAATGTAGCTTGCCATCCAGGAGTTAATCGCACTAGTTTTTTAGTCAAGCAACGGTTCTGGTGGCCACTGATGGCTCGTGACATTCACAGTTTTGTTTTGGCTTGCTCGGTTTGTGCCACTGGTAAGACTTCCAATCGACCCCCAGATGGGTTACTTCAACCGCTGCCTGTCCCTTCAAGACCCTGATCCCACATAGCGCTAGATTTTATCACCGCCCTCCCACCCTCTCAGGGCAATACGGTCGTTTTGACTGTGGTGGACCGGTTCTCGAAGGCGGCTCATTTTATTCCCTTGCCCAAATTACCCTCAGCCAAGGAGACAGCGTTGACCGTTGTTGATCACGTCTTTCGCTTACATGGCCTCCCGATAGACGTGGTTTCTGACAGAGGACCCCAGTTTGTGTCCAAATTTTGGCGAGAGTTTTGTAAGTTACTGGGAGCGACTGTCAGTCTGTCCTCAGGGTTTCACCCCCAGAGCAATGGTCAAACCGAGAGAGCCAACCAAGATTTGGAAAGGGTGTTACGATGTTTGGTCTCCAAGAATCCTTCCTCCTGGAGTCAGCAACTTTCTATGGTGGAGTACGCACACAATACGTTACCAGTGTCGTCCACGGGCCTATCTCCGTTTGAATGTAGTGTAGGTTACCAGCCACCAATTTTTCCCAGTCTGGAATCCGAAGTCGCAGTCCCCTCCGCTCACGCCTTCGTCCAGAGGTGTCACCGCACATGGATTAGAGCCCGTGAGACTCTGCTCCAGGTGGGGGCGCGCACCAAGGCTAAAGCCGATCGCCACCGGTCCAAGCCTCCCGTATACGTCGTTGGTCAAAAAGTGTGGCTTTCAACCAGGAACATTCCTCTCCGCTCCGTTTCTAATAAGCTTGCTCCCAAATTCATTGGCCCGTTCACGGTCACCAAGATCATTAGTCCGGTGGCAGTCCGCCTCAACCTTCCTCCAGCGTACAGGAGAATTCACCCCGTTTTTCATGTATCCAAGATTAAGCCTGTGTTTCGATCAGCGATTAACCCGCCAGTTCCGGTTCCTCCCCCGCCGCGTCTCGTAGATGGGGAACCTACTTATTCGGTCAATCGTATACTGGACTCAAGGCGGAGGGGACGCGGATTCCAGTACTTGGTGGACTGGGAAGGTTACGGTCCGGAGGAGAGAAGTTGGGTTCCTGCTAGGGACATCCTGGATCACTCCCTTATCGATGATTACAATCGACAGGTAAGGGTGTCTGGGAACGCCAGGCGGCGTTCCTAGGAGGGGGGGTACTGTCACGGTTCACGGATTCATTGACTCGCCTTGCTATGTGTGTGCGTGTTGTATGAATGGGCGCGGCTCATCAGCATGGCTCGTTATCGCTGATGAGCTGATCAGCGCCAGCTGTTTTGAATGAGAATGTCCTATATATTGTTTGTCACCTCGTCTTGTCTTTGTCAGATGGTTGTGGAGGTTCACAGGCTCAGCTCACAGTTTTCTCTTCCTTGCTCCAGTTCCAATTCTGAGTTTCGTCTACCTGTTCCGAGGATTGGGTTCTAGTTCCTGTATTCCTGTTCCGAGCTTCGTCTGCCTGTTCTGAGGATTATCTGCGGTTCGTCCGTTGCTGTCTGCCCACTGAGTCCTGCGTTGCCGAGCCTGAGTTTCTACTGTTGCCTTATATCTCTACCTGCACTTCATCTTCTATTGTGTTAATAAACACCAGTATTCACTTGCTATTGAATCCTTGACTTTTCATTCGTGCCATGACATATATAGTTTGTCAAGATTAGTTTAGGTTTAGTATAGGATATTACTGTTTTAAATATGTAATGAATTTGGGCCCACCGGTGGGCCCGTGACAGTTAACAGGTTGACTTGAAAAAAAAAAAAAAAAAAAACATAATCCAAAAACAAAAACCATACTGATTGTGATGCATTCTACGCGTGCTGTTTCCATTCTATCACCACTAGAGGTCACCTGTTCACTATTAAGACTTTTTCACTGCACACACAGTTACAGGTTACTTTGGACTACATTTCCCATACTTCATTGCTTTGATTATCTCCACACCTGTAGTCAATATCAGGGACTATAAATGACTGATACATGAGCTCACTGGTGGCGGAGTATTGGTTAACTATTGTGAACTTTACTGAGTGTTCATTCCTGTGTCTGCCTGCCTGCCTGCCTGCCCGCCTGTTTTGTGACCTTTCTGTTTTGGATATCTCCCTGTCTGCTGCCTGCCTCTGATACCTCTGCTTTGTCCTAGTGATGGCCAGATCGAGGCCTCGTGAAGCAAATGAAACAGTTGAACCAAATGTGCCATATTGTTTCGAGGCTTCGAATCAATCTGACACCCGTCTCAACGGTGACACCTAGTGGTCACTTGCAGGTGTTGATCTGAAACAACCTTGACGAGCCATTAAAAAAATGCGGGTTTTTTTTATTATTATAATTTTCTAATATGTGAAGCTTGTAACCTATAGGCTCCTCACTGTGCATAATGTTATTTTGGTCATGAAAAATGAATATTAATAAAATAATTCAAGCCACAATGTCTCACTTTTTTAGAGATTTTTATTAAAAAAATATTAATTTCTCTGCTGTGGAAGGACTTAGCCTACTTCTTTTTTTACAGATAATTTCTCCTATGGGATGATTATAGTCTCAAAAAGATTAACACGTGTAAGCACACTTATTAATGAACTTGATACATGTTGCAGAAATGTTTTATCCATGCCTTTCAACTTGCGTGTGCAAAATTCAAAATTGAATGAATGTGAAGCAATTTGTACAAATAGAGACATTTTTGTGAATACAAATGTTTTCCTTTGTATTAGTGTATCATAGTTTGCGCATGCAACACAGAAGATGTGCATGTGTGGATCAGGTGACACGCGTGCATTCATTGACGTCTCCTCTGAGTCGATCTCATTTGATTCATTTGAATTTTGAGACTTTCTTTTCGCGGTTTTTAAGCATTTCACAACCCACACACAAACAACTACAAATGAATAGGCCTGGTGCTAATTATTAATGTGTGCACAACTACCCATCTATTTGACAAATTCACAAATGTGCGTCACTACATTTAAACTAATACAATACAACTTGTGTGTGCAAAATCCAAAATCACATGAATGTGCAGCATTTTGTACAAATAGAGACATAGTTGTTAATACAAAACCTCGATCTTGTATTAATGTAGGCCAGAATTTGTGCATGCAACAAGTAAGATGTGCATTTGTGGATCAGGTGACACGCGTGCATTCATTGACTCGTTTCTGAGTCGATCCTATTTGATTCATTTGGATTTTGAGACTTTCATTTCGCAGGTTTCGCTTGCACGATCCACACACAGATGTCTGAGTAAACCTGCTACCACTAGATGGCAGTATTCTGCTAAAACAGACAACGGCAGCATAATAAAGCGTTCTTCCCCATTTAAGACGCTTAATGAGAGTGATATTGAAGCACCACATTTAGTACACAATATTGGCCTACCTTATTAATAAAGCATACTTTATAGAGGCAAACAGATTACATCAGATTATGAACAACACCCATAGAAAACCACTATAAAACGCTTAACGTGCAATCGCGCGTTGAATGTTCAATAAGGTGTATAAGGCTACTGAGTTTAAATATCACCGTCTTACTGCATTGACGTTAAGCTTTTTCTTTATAATATGCTCTATGGGAGGAAAACTATATAGCCTACAGACAAGAGCCTATATGAACGCGACGCGCGGCGTTTCATGTTAATGGCATTTCCCTTCCTGAGCCTGTTAAAAGAAGCTTAACATGAAATTCTGCAGTTGCGTTTAACTTTGCGTGTGTATGGGAGAGAAACGCTCCGAGAGCGCAGTGAAGTAGGCCTACGTTTTAGGTTTGATATTCGCCGCATTTTCTAAAGGGACCATCTGCAAATTCCACTCACAGTCAAAAAATATAAACGTCCAGTCATTCATTCAAATGAATACTTCCAAGGTTGTGGTAAATGCCTAGTGGGCAGACTGACTTAGCCTACTGTATGTCCAGCCAATATCCCGATTGAACAGTACGATTTTTTAAATTAGCCTACTGTAAATTGTTTTTCTATTCATGTTCCAAAGGTTGTATTACGTTAGTGATAGTCAGGTGAAATGTTGCATTATTCACCTTTAGTAAGTCACCAAAAACCTGTTTGGTTAATTACAGTAATTTTTGTTAAAAAAAATATTGTTTACTGTAAATAGGCAAGGGCGGTATTTGGACAATTTCACCTGTAGTAAGCCAGTCTAGTCACTAGGAACATACTACAGCCATTTTGAACATGAAAAAACCCTTTTAGTGAATTACAGTATTTTTCTGCAGAATACAGGCTACATACAGTACATGAAGTAAAGTAAGAAAGTAATTAAGCTACATTTTATTTATAAAGCACATTTAAACATAGCAGGGCTATCCAAAGTGCTGAACAAAGTAAAAACAAACAGAATAAAGCATAGAAACAACCAAACAGAACAGGCAGAAACAGCATCAGGAGATCATTAAAATGCCAGGGAATAAAAATAAGTTTTCAATTTAGATTTAAAAATAGCAATTTAAAAATGAAGGGAATACTTGTCCAAATTTTACTTGTAAATCCGTCTTACAGGAACCTTCTACAAGCTTTGGAATTTGAAAATGTCTGTTTTTAAATATTAAAAGTAATTTGAATGAAAACAACTTATACGTTTTAACGCAGTGGAATTGGCCGACGTTCCCTTGTGCATCATGAGCCGTGGTTAGCGCGTCAAAGCAATCTCATGTACAAATATGCAGCTACACACGTAGGGCCAGTTGATTTTCAATTAATATTTCATGTCGATATACAATGGTTGCATATTGTTAAAACTAATCGTGCTATAGTAAGACTAGCCTATAACAATGGCTTAAGGGTCAAGGGAAAACAAATGTACTGTGAAAATCGTCTATAACATTTAAAAACAGACATTTTCAAATTCCAAAGCTTGCATACTATGAATATTATGTGTAGTCAGATAAAAAATAAGCATAATATGAACGCAACTGCGAAACATTTTTTTTTAACAGGAAGGGAAATGCCATTAACATGAAACGCCGCGCGTCGCGTTCATATAGGCTCTTGTCTGTAGGCTATATAGTTTTCCTCCCATAGAGTATATTATAAAGAAAAAGCTTAACGTCAGTGCTGTAAGACGGTGATATTTAAACTCAGTAGCCTTATACACCTTATTGAACATGCATCGCGCGATTGCACGTTAAGCATTTTATAGTGGTTTTCTATGGGTGTTGTTCATAATCTGATGTAATCTGTTTGCCTCTATAAAGTATGCTTTATTAATAAGGTAGGCCTATATTCTGTACTATATTTGGTGCTTCAATATCACTCTCATTAAGCGTCTTAAATGGGGAAGAACGCTTTATTATGCTGCCGTTGTCTGTTTTAGCAGAATACTGCCATCTAGTGGTAGCAGGTTTACTCAGACATCTGTGTGTGGATCGTGCGAGGCGAAACCTGCGAAATGAAAGTCTCAAAATCCAAATGAATCAAATAGGATCGACTCAGAAACGAGTCAATGAATGCACGCGTGTCACCTGATCCACAAATGCACATCTTACTTGTTGCATGCACAAATTCTGGCCTACATTAATACAAGATCGAGGTTTTGTATTAACAGCTATGTCTCTATTTGTACAAAATGCTGCACATTCATGTGATTTTGGATTTTGCACACACAAGTTGTATTGTATTAGTTTAAATGTAGTGACGCACATTTGTGAATTTGTCAAATAGATGGGTAGTTGTGCACACATTAATAATTAGCACCAGGCCTATTCATTTGTAGTTGTTTGTGTGTGGGTTGTGAAATGCTTAAAAACCGCGAAAAGAAAGTCTCAAAATTCAAATGAATCAAATGAGATCGACTCAGAGGAGACGTCAATGAATGCACGCGTGTCACCTGATCCACACATGCACATCTTCTGTGTTGCATGCGCAAACTATGATACACTAATACAAAGGAAAACATTTGTATTCACAAAAATGTCTCTATTTGTACAAATTGCTTCACATTCATTCAATTTAGAATTTTGCACACGCAAGTTGAAAGGCATGGATAAAACATTTCTGCAACATGTATCAAGTTCATTGATAAGTGTGCTTGCACGTGTTAATCTTTTTGAGACTATAATCATCCCATATTCTCCAGCCTTTGAAAAAATCCTCTCACAAGGGACACTTGTTGCTGGCATACAAAGATATTTTTTAGCAAGGACATACAAATGAGGAAAGATTACTGCTCTCTCTTTCCAGTAAGTTAGTGGATCATGAGTTCTGGGCAAATATGCATCGTTGATGTATTTTTTCACTTCCACTGTGGCATCAGCTGCAGTATATTGGGTACTCATATGTAGACCTATAAAATGTATATTCACACAATGTTATATTATATTATATTCACATTGAAGCTATTTTTAACATGATTGGCAGTTGTGATTGGGACATTAGGTTGTAGGGCATTGGGCTATGGACTTTATAAACAGTGTCCCAAAAGGTTGTAATTATATTTCAATTATAATTATATTTCAATTATAATTATATTTCAAACAATGCATACATTGCATAGATGGCCCAACAGTGTCAGTAGCAGGCCTAGGTAGCCTACAGGGGGAATGCCATCCTCTGCACCCTGCAAAATGGCAGGATGAGTGCTCCTCAAATGGCGCATCATAGATGATGTATTGTTGCAGTAGGCTAGATACCGATCACAATACACACATCTCACTTTATTTGGGGTTTCTAAATGGAAATGCTCCCACTCCACAGATGTACGGGATCTCTTCTGGGGAGCCTCCATTTTATCTATCCAAATCAATCTATCTATCTATATGAATCTATCTATGTATCTAGATATGTATCTATAATCTATGTATCTATATATGTATCTATCTATAACATATGTATTTATATATGTATCTATAATCTATCTATATATGTATCTATCTATAATATATGTATTTATATGTATCTGTAATCTATCTATATGTATCTATCTATTAGCCTAATCTGTCTATGTATATCTAGGCTATGTATCTATTAATGTGTCACTATACTCTGTCTGTCTCTAGCATCAGTCAATGTGTTGTGTAAATTTAAATGTAAGCCTAAATTGCCTATAACTAATCAAATCGCACTATGTCACTATATCACCAAAAATCCGCTACCTCAAAGTCAAACTCCTCTCACAAAAACCCACGAGGTCAAAATGCGTTTATTTCACTTTTATACAAATGTGCGATTGTGTGGTTTGTTCCCGACCGTGTCAATCAAACGCTGATTCGGCGGACCACACCTGATGAAACACTTAGTGAAACACTTCGAGGCTTCGTTTGGTCATAGTCACGTGACATGGGTGTTTCGAATCACGCTTCGGATCAGTGTTTCGACACATCTGCGCTTCGGGATCTCGCAAAGCTTCGGAACGACTGTTTCGCTTCAGCCATCCTTACTTTGTCCTTCGACTCTGAGTGTTTGCTGCCTGTCCTGATCATCTGCCTGGTTTTGTACTACTCTCTACCGGTTTTGAACGCATCTCGCTGATTAAAAGATTTGCACATGGATCTGCACGCCTCTTGTATCTGTCCCACCGTAACACTGATAGAGCAAGCAATAATCTGAGACAAAGCATTTTCAATTCTCCATTTATTGCGGGATATTTAGCCTGATGAAAATGCAATCGCAAGTGTCTTAACTGTGACTGTAAATGCAATAAGGAAAAACAACATTTAAGTGATAATTTTGCAAAAATGTTTGCTAAACATGTCAAATAATTTCTTTAATACATTTTAATTTTGCAACTTATAAATTGTTAAAATATATGTTTAAATTATTTGGCAAAAGTAGTGTTGGAAATAGCAAAAAAATAAATAATATTAATGAAATTGAATTATCATTTTGCTCCAAACA
>NC_138233.1:2086102-2138602 GCF_964197995.2 Scardinius erythrophthalmus
CAAATGTGCGTCACTACATTTAAACTAATACAATACAACTTGTGTGTGCAAAATTTAAAATCACATGAATGTGCAGCATTTTGAACAAATAGAGACATATTTGTTAATACAAAACCTCGATCTTGTATTAATGTAGGCCAGAATTTGTGCATGCAACAAGTAAGATGTGCATTTGTGGATCAGGTGACACGCGTGCATTCATTGACTCGTTTCTGAGTCGATCCTATTTGATTCATTTGGATTTTGAGACTTTCATTTCGCAGGTTTCGCCTCGCACGATCCACACACAGATGTCTGAGTAAACCTGCTACCACTAGATGGCAGTATTCTGCTAAAACAGACAATGGCAGCATAATAAAGCGTTCTTCCCCATTTAAGACGCTTAATGAGAGTGATATTGAAGCACCAAATTTAGTACACAATATTGGCATACCTTATTAATAAAGCATACTTTATAGAGGCAAACAGATTACATCAGATTATGAACAACACCCATAGAAGAAAACCATTATAAACCGCTTAACGTGCAATCGTTAGTATGCGTTGCATGTTCAAGGTGTATTGGCTACTGAGTTTAAATATCACCGTCTTACTGCATTGACGTTAAGCTTTTTCTTTATAATATGCTCTATGGGAGGAAAACTATATAGCCTACAGACAAGAGCCTACATGAACGCGACGCCCGGCGTTTCATGTTAATGGCATTTCCCTTCCTGAGCCTGTTAAAAAGAAAAAGCTTAACATGAAATTCTGCAGTTGCGTTTAACTTTGCATGTGTATGGGAGAGCAACCGGTCCGAGAGCGCAGTGAAGTAAGTTTTGGGTTTTATCAGAGCCATATAGAGAGATATCAAACCATAGAGAGAGTGGCTCTGGGTTTGATATTCGCTGCATTTTCTAAAGGGACCATCTGCAAATTCCACTCACAATCAAAAAAATATAAACGTCCAGTCATTCATTCAAATGAATACTTCCAAGGTTATAGTAAATGCCTAGTGGGCAGACTGACTTAGCCTACTGTATGTCCAGCCAATATCCCGATTGAACAGTAGGCTACAATTTTTTAAATTACTGTAAATTGTTTTTCTATTAATGTTCCAAAGGTTGTAGTACGTTTCTAGTGAGAGTCAGGTGAAATTTTGCATTATTCACCTGTAGTAAGTCACCAAAAACCTGTTTGGTTAATTAAAGTAATTTTTGAATAAAATAATAATTGTTTACTGTAAATAGGCTACATGAAGGGAAGTATTGTCCAAATTTTACTTGCAAGTCAGTCTTACAGGAACCTTCTACAAGCTTTGGGAATTTGAAAATGTCTGTTTTTAAATATTAAAAGTAATTTGAATTAAAACAAATTATACGTTTTTACGCAGTAAGTGAAATTGGCAGACGTTCCCTTGTGCATCACGAGCTGTGCTTAGCGCGTCAAAGCATTCTCATGTATAAATATGCAGCTATACACACGTAGGTCCAGTTGATTTTCAATTAATATTTCATGTCGATATACAATATTGTTAAAACTCATCGTGCTATAGTAAGACTATATAACAAATGGCTTAAGGGTCAAGGGAAAACAAATGTACTGCGAAAATCGTCTTTAACATTTAAAAACAGACATTTTCAAATTCCAAAGCTTGTATAGACCCTTTTACAGTTAAAGTAGTCAAATAAAAGTAACATGAACGCAACTGCGAAATTTCAAGTTTTTTTTTTAACAGGAAGGAAAATGCCATTAACGTGAAACGCCGCGCGTCGCGGTCATGTAGGCACTTGTATGCTATAGTTTTCCTCCCATAGAGCATATTATAAAGAAAAAGCTTAACGACAATGCAGTAAGACGGTGATATTTAAACTCAGTAGCCAATACACCTTTTATTGAACATGCAACGCATACTAACGATTGCACGTTAAGCGGTTTATAATGGTTTTCTATGGGTGTTGTTCATAATCTGATGTAATCTGTTTGCCTCTATAAATTATGCTTTATTAATAAGGTATGCCTATATTGTGTACTAAATTTGGTGCTTCAATATCACTCTCATTAAGCGTCTTAAATGAGGAAGTACGCTTGATTACGCTGCCGTTGTCTTTTTTAGCAGAATACTGCCATCTAGTGGTAGCAGGTTTTCTCAGACATCTGTGTGTGCATCGTGCAAGCGAAACCTGCGAAATGAAAGTCTCAAAATCCAAATGAATCAAATAGGATCGACTCAGAAACGAGTCAATAGGCTTGTTCGACTTCATGCAGCTCTGCGCAGACCGATCGGCAGCTGACTTGAAGCAGTGCATGCCGGTTAGAAATTTTGTCCGACTTGTTTATCAAAATAAAACTGATTAAAAAAACTTAGACTTCACTTCATTGATAGTAGCTTATGTTGACCTTTATTCTTGTTCAAACAGACGCTGTGTGAAGCAGTACATAAAGTATTGAATGAAAATGTCTCTGAAACATTATTTGGCAAATATTGCATTTATTTCACTTCAGCTGTGGTAAAGTATGCAAACACCACGTGAGCGGTCACTACGGGAACCAGAAAGTGTCCGACTTCACGTCTCCGTTTGCAGCTCCTCCCCGCCTGCTCGCCGATCGGATATATCCAGCCGCAGCCGATGTCGAACACACCTATTGAATGCACGCGTGTCACCTGATCCACAAATACACATCTTACTTGTTGCATGCACAAATTCTGGCCTACATTAATACAAAACCGAGGTTTTGTATTAACAAATATGTCTCTATTTGTACAAAATGCTGCACATTCATGTGATTTTAAATTTTGCACACACAAGTTGTGTTGTATTAGTTTAAATGTAGTGACGCACATTTGTGAATTTGTCAAATAGATGGGTAGTTGTGCACACATTAATAATTAGCACCAGACCTATTCATTTGTAGTTGTTTGTGTGTGGGTTGTGAAATTCTTAAAAACCGCGAAAAGAAAGTCTCAAAATCCAAATGAATCAAATGAGATCAACTCAGAGGAGACGTCAATGAATGCATGCGTGTCACCTGATCCACACATGCACATCTTCTGTGTTGCATGTGCAAATTATGATACACTTATATAAAGGAAAACATTTGTATTCACAAAATTGTCTCTATTTGTACAAATTGCTTCACATTCATTCAATTTTGAATTTTGCACACGCAAGTTGAAAGGCATGGATAAAACATTTCTGCAACATGTATCAAGTTCATTGATAAGTGTGCTTGCACGTGTTAATCTTTTTGATACTATAATCATCCCATAGATACAACACAGTATCTCACCGGTCACAATTGTGACCGATCATAAAACACACTTTTTCACACTTTTACATGAAAATATCTAAAAATTATTATTGATTGTTTCAAAGGGATACTAATGACACATGATTTGGATATTTTTGTGTCTGGGAAAAATTTGGGATTAAATGGGTTAATATTCAAAAATACTATTGATTTGCCTTAAAGGAGAACTCCGGTCAATTTTAACATTGAGCTCATTTTTTTGTACATTTGGAATGCTGTCAATACAGAGAACAACGACAAAAATCGGTGTTGCCTACACCGAGTTATTCTATTTTTAAAATTTGCACCCTGTTGACTTCAATGGGGCAAGTACTAAACCTGCTTTTAGGCTCTTAACATCCTTGATGTGTCATTACAAGTGCACAGAAAATGTGAGTGATTCCTTCAGAGTGATCACGGGTGAGTCTGACTGCAGTAGATGTGAAAGATATGTATAAAAATGATGTTATTTAAGCCAGCGCAAATACCTGTGTTTACATCCTGTTTTCGGGTGAAGTCCAAAGTAGTCGATTGCCGAGTTCACACGCGTGATCATAGGTAACTAAACATACGCGTGTGAACTCGGCAATCGACTACTTTGGACTTCACCCGAAAACAGGATGTAAACACAGGTATTTGCGCTGGCTTAAATAACATCATTTTTATACATATCTTTCACATCTACTGCAGTCAGATCCACTCGTGTTCACTCTGAAGGAATCACTCACATGACCTGTGCACTTGTAATGACGCATCAGGATGTTAAAGGGTTAGTTCACCCAAAAATGAAAATTCTGTCAGTAATTACTCACCCTCATGTTGTTCCAACCATGTAAGTCTTTCGTTCATCTTCGGAACACAAATTAAGATATTTTTGATGAAATCTGACAGAATTTTGACTCCTCCATAGGCTTCCAGTGTGACCGAAACTCACCGGCCCAGAATAGTTATTAAAACATCGTTAAAATAGTCCAAGTAACTACAGTGGCACTACATTAAGTTTATCATGCGACGAGAATACTTTTTGTGCGCAAAAACAAACAAAAATAACGACTTTATTCCACTTTTCATTTCCTTCTCTCTGGGCCTCGTAGTGTTTTTGCGCTGCGCGTCTGTGTTGCACGTCATCACGCAACACACACATGACCGGCGTCGGCCAATAGTGAGCCTACGTGGTGACGTGTAACACAGACGCGCTACGCATTGTGCGCAAAAAGACTACGCGAACCAACTAGAGGCCCAGAGAGAAGGAAATGAAAAGTGGAATAAAGTCGTTATTTTTATTTGTTTTTGCGCACAGAAAGTATTCTCGTCGCTTGATAAACTTAAGATTGAGCCACTGGAGTCACTTGGACTATATTAACGATCTCTTTAATAACTTTTCTGGGCCAGCAAGTTTCGGTCACATAGAAGCCTATGGAGGAGTGAAACATGGCTCAGATTTCATCAAAAATATCTTAATTTGTGTTCCGAAGATGAACGAAGGTCTTACGCGGTTGGAACAACATGAGGGTGAGTAATTACTGACAGAATTTTAATTTTTGGGTGAACTAACCCTTTAAGAGGCTAAAAGCAGGTTTAGTACTTGCCCCATTGAAGTCAACAGGGTGCAAATTTTAAAAATAGAATAACTCGGTGTAGGCAACACCGATTTTTGTCGTTGTTCTCTGTATTGACAGCACTCCAAATGTACAAAAAAATGAGCTCAATGTTAAAATTGACCAGAGTTCTCCTTTAAGGTGGACGATGATGCAATTTTCTTCTGGAAACAAACTTTGTTGTATTATTTTCCTGTTATCTTCGTAAAGCTGCTTTGAAACACTCTGCATTATAAAAGCGTTATATAAATAAAGCTGACTTGACTTGTAGGCTGCTGTGCCTGTTAATGTTTGCAAATAACATTTCAACAAAAAGCTCATTTGTTTGTCTTTTCTACAACACTTTATTTGTATTCAATATCGTCTTGTCCTTTTAATATTAGGAATGCAATCACTTCCCCAGAAATCCTTTTTCATCTGTACATTCTGCCCTCCATACATATGTTAGATGCCCACTGAGTCAAGAACCACTGAGTCCAGAACCACTGAGTCCAGGACCACTGAGTCCAGGACCACTGAGTCCAGAACCACTGAGTCCAGAACCACTGAGTCCAGGACCACTGAGTCCAGGACCGCTGAGTCCAGAACCACTGAGTCCAGGACCACTGAGTCCAGAACCACTGAGTCCAGAACCACAGAGTCCAGTCCAGAACCACTGAGTCCAGAACCACTGAGTCCAGGACCACTGAGTCCAGGACCACTGAGTCCAGTCCAGAACCACTGAGTCCAGAACCACTGAGTCCAGGACCACTGAGTCCAGAACCACTGAGTCCAGGACCACTGAGTCCAGGACCACTGAGTCCAGGACCACTGAGTCCAGAACCACTGAGTCCAGGACAACTGAGGACCACTGAGTCCAGAACCACTGAGTCCAGGACCACTGAGTCCAGGACCACTGAGTCCAGAACCACTGAGTCCAGGACCACTGAGTCCAGGACCACTGAGTCCAGGACCACTGAGTCCAGAACCACTGAGTTCTTTATTTGTATTCAACCACTGAGTCCAGAACCACTGACACTTTATTTGTATTCAATATCGTCATGTCCTTTTAATATTAGGAATGCAATCACTTCCCCAGAAATCCTTTTTCATCTGTACATTCTGCCCTCCATACATATGTTAGATGCCCTGTCGACTCCTTGCTTACAAAGTTACACAAAAAATACATATCTGTTTAAAAAATATGGTAACATAATGGCATTTAATATTTCTGAGTACATTTTTTTTAATGAAATATGTCATGTAAAAATGGCCAACCCACAAGCACATGAACACAAATTCAGGTCTTCAAATGAGCTCTGAACGCTCTTTATTAGAAACACACTCACCTGGACGTGTGTATCAGCGGTGGATCTGATGAGCAGCTTCAGTCTGAGAGAGAGAGAGATGTATCTGACTGCTGCCTTAAATACAGCTCCAGAGAGGAAAACACACCCACGAGCCTCGAGGCAGAACAGTGCACTACACGCACAACTTGTTACAACTCGGGAGTTTTCGTACAGCCTTCAGCGCACCTACTCGAGAACACCGATTAGTACTGCGTTATGGCTGTTGTGTTGTTATAAATTAAAAAAATTCTCACAAAGAGACAGACAGCAGTGCAACCTTGTTACCAGATATACACTATCCATTATCAATCGCTTTTTTACACTGTAAGTAGATGATAGAAAAAGAATCATTTGCGTTTCCATGCTTCCCTAGTTATTTTTTATCAACAAAGTTTTAAGCTATTTGTCCGGTCGTGCATGTAAAATTCACTTTCACACTCTTGCCCCTTCAAAAAAAAAACACTTGTCCCAGACAATCAAACAGGCGTTGATGTCAAGCCCTGAAATGCAAAGTTGAACCAAAGATAGCTGTTGTTAAATGTGTTGATCAAATTAAAGACTTACAGAGAAAAGCTTATCATTTTACCTTCTCCTTTTTATCCATTTTTGGTCATGGGACAGACTTAAAGTAGTTGGAGGGCGAGCGGTTGATAAAGATATAATATAATAATCATTTAAAATGTTACAAAAGTTAAATAAAAACATTTAATAATTTTCTGACAAATAATTTTTTATTATTTATTTTATTACCCCTTAAAAAAAGGTTCCTCTGAAGGTGCAGGTACCAGACTGATCCACCAAACTAGAGACTGTGAAAGACAAGATCATCCAGAGACTCAGTGGTTCTGGACTCAGTGGTTCTGGACTCAGTGGTCCTGGACTCAGTGGTCCTGGACTCAGTGGTCCTGGACTCAGTGGTCCTGGACTCAGTGGTTCTGGACCCAGTGCTTCTGGACTCAGTGGTTCTGGACTCAGTGGTTCTGGACTCAGCGGTCCTGGACTCAGCGGTCCTGGACTCAGTGGTTCTGGACTCAGTGGTCCTGGACTCAGTGGTCCTGGACTCAGTGGTTCTGGACTCAGTGGTCCTGGACTCAGTGGTCCTGGACTCAGTGCTTCTGGACTCAGTGCTTCTGGACTCAGCGGTCCTGGACTCAGTGGTCCTGGACTCAGTGGTTCTGGACTCAGTGCTTCTGGACTCAGTGGTCCTGGACTCAGTGGTCCTGGACTCAGTGGTTCTGGACTCAGTGGTTCTGGACTCAGTGCTTCTGGACTCAGTGGTTCTGGACTCAGTGGTCCTGGACTCAGTGGTCCTGGACTCAGTGGTTCTGGACTCAGTGGTTCTGGACTCAGTGCTTCTGGACTCAGTGTTTCTGGACTCAGCGGTCCTGGACTCAGTGGTCCTGGACTCAGTGGTCCTGGACTCAGTGGTTCTGGACTCAGTGGTCCTGGACTCAGTGGTTCTGGACTCAGTGCTTCTGGACTCAGCGGTCCTGGACTCAGTGGTCCTGGACTCAGTGGTCCTGGACTCAGTGGTTCTGGACTCAGTGCTTCTGGACTCAGTGGTTCTGGACTCAGTGCTTCTGGACTCAGCGGTCCTGGACTCAGTGGTCCTGGACTCAGTGGTCCTGGACTCAGTGGTTCTGGACTCAGTGCTTCTGGACTCAGTGGTTCTGGACTCAGTGCTTCTGGACTCAGTGGTCCTGGACTCAGTGGTCCTTTGGACTGGACTCTGCTTCTTCTCTGCTTCTCAGTGCTTCTGGACTCAGTGGTCCTTTGTAACAAGTTGTGCGTGTAGTGCACTGTTCTGCCTCGAGGCTCGTGGGTGTGTTTTCCTCTCTGGAGCTGTATTTAAGGCAGCAGTCAGATACATCTCTCTCTCTCTCTCTCTCTCTCTCAGACTGAAGCTGCTCATCAGATCCACCACTGATACACACGTCCAGGTGAGTGTGTTTCTAATAAAGAGCGTTCGGAGCTCATTTGAAGACCTGAATTTGTGTTCATGTGCTTGTGGGTTGGCCATTTTTACATGACATATTTCATTAAAAAAAATGTACTCAGAAATATTAAATGCCATTATGTTACCATATTTTTTAAACAGATATGTATTTTTTGTGTAACTTTGTAAGCAAGGAGTCGACAGGGCATCTAACATATGTATGGAGGGCAGAATGTACAGATGAAAAAGGATTTCTGGGGAAGTGATTGCATTCCTAATATTAAAAGGACAAGACGATATTGAATACAAATAAAGTGTCAGTGGTTCTGGACTCAGTGGTTCTGGACTCAGTGGTTCTTGACTCAGTGGGCATCTAACATATGTATGGAGGGCAGAATGTACAGATGAAAAAGGATTTCTGGGGAAGTGATTGCATTCCTAATATTAAAAGGACAAGACGATATTGAATACAAATAAAGTGTCAGTGGTTCTGGACTCAGTGGTTGAATACAAATAAAGGACTCAGTGGTTCTGGACTCAGTGGTCCTGGACTCAGTGGTTCTGGACTCAGTGGTTCTGGACTCAGTGGTCCTGGACTCAGTGGCCCTGGACTCAGTGGTTCTGGACTGGACTCAGTGGTCCTGGACTCAGTGGTCCTGGACTCAGTGGTTCTGGACTGGACTCTGTGGTTCTGGACTCAGTGGTTCTGGACTCAGTGGTCCTGGACTCAGTGGTTCTGGACTCAGTGGTCCTGGACTCAGTGGTCCTGGACTCAGTGGTCCTGGACTCAGTGGTTCTGGACTCAGTGGTCCTGGACTCAGTGGTTCTGGACTCAGTGGTTCTTGACTCAGTGGTTCTGGACTCAGTGGTCCTGGACTCAGTGGTTCTGGACTCAGTGGTCCTGGACTCAGTGGTTCTGGACTCAGTGGTTCTGGACTGGACTCAGTGGTTCTGGACTCAGTGGTTCTGGACTCAGTGGTTCTGGACTGGACTCAGTGGTTCTGGACTCAGTGGTTCTGGACTCAGCGGTCCTGGACTCAGCGGTTCTGGACTCAGTGGTTCTGGACTCAGTGGTCCTGGACTCAGTGGTCCTGGACTCAGTGGTTCTGGACTCAGCGGTCCTGGACTCAGCGGTCCTGGACTCAGCGGTTCTGGACTCAGTGGTCCTGGACTCAGTGGTCCTGGACTCAGTGGTTCTGGACTCAGTGGTTCTGGACTCAGCGGTCCTGGACTCAGTGGTTCTGGACTCAGTGGTCCTGGACTCAGCGGTTCTGGACTCAGTGGTCCTGGACTCAGCGGTCCTGGACTCAGCGGTTCTGGACTCAGTGGTCCTGGACTCAGTGGTCCTGGACTCAGTGGTTCTGGACTCAGTGGTTCTGGACTCAGTGGTCCTGGACTCAGTGGTCCTGGACTCAGTGGTTCTGGACTCAGTGGTCCTGGACTCAGTGGTCCTCAGCGGTTCTGGACTCAGTGGTCCTGGACTCAGTGGTCCTGGACTCAGTGGTTCTGGACTCAGTGGTTCTGGACTCAGTGGTCCTCAGCGGTTCTGGACTCAGTGGTTCTGGACTCAGTGGTTCTGGATTCAGTGGTCCTGGACTCAGTGGTTCTGGACTCAGTGGTTCTGGACTCAGTGGTCCTGGACTCAGCGGTTCTGGACTCAGTGGTTCTGGACTCAGTGGTTCTGGACTCAGTGGTTCTGGACTCAGCGGTCCTGGACTCAGTGGTCCTGGACTCAGTGGTCCTGGACTCAGTGGTTCTGGACTCAGTGGTCCTCAGCGGTTCTGGACTCAGTGGTCCTCAGCGGTTCTGGACTCAGTGGTTCTGGACTCAGTGGTTCTGGATTCAGTGGTCCTGGACTCAGTGGTTCTGGACTCAGTGGTTCTGGACTCAGCTGGACTGATGCATTTGCCAAACTGAAGAAATATTGTGGACAAGACTGCTTACGTTTTACTGAGGACTGGGCTGTGACGGTCATCACTACATATGTGAAAGAGGTCTGTAAATAGCCCATTCATGACCAGGGACGGATCTAGAAAATTATTTATAGGGTGGATTGTTGAGTGAAGATACCAAAGCAAGCAATAATGCAAAGTTCTTGTGGATTTACGGTCTGACATAGACATTGAATAAGCAAAACAGTTGCATTCCCACCAAATAATTATCTTTCTGCATAAAAAAAATAATGAAAATTAAGTAACAAATAAGACATGTTCATGTGGTGTGCGAATTACTGAATTAAATATAAATTAATGTTTCTGGTGGATGATGAAATGATGAAAAGTTCAACGAAACGAAACGAAATACGGACATGGAATCTGAGGAAATAAATGGAATTTATTTCCAGATTAAATCATATGCTTGTTCTTACGCACTAGAGCACATTCACACATGCACACTCTTCAAAAACTAGGCTTTAAATCTCTTGACAAACTAAAAGACGTAAATTACATTTGTATGTATTCTAAATAAAAGATATAGATTGACTCCCTGTGCCAATGCATTGATGAAGTCAACAGTTGGATGTGCCAAAACTTTCTTCAGTTAAACAAAGACTAAACTGAAGTCATTGCGTTTGGAAACAAAGATGAAGTTCTCAAGGTGAACTCATTCTAGTAGTTCATATGGGGGACTATGTGTCAAAAATGATTTATGACCCTTTGTGACATTGTTTATGACAGGAAGTCCTTATATGGGGGTTTTATGACCAACATGTGGTATGTGAAATTTGACCCATGTGTGGATCCAGTGGAGAGGGGTTTATGGCTGTGTGCTTTATGACTGCAGTAATGCTTGGAGTGACATGTGAATGTTTTTTCAGAGATGTTTTTATTATTGCTGGAATTAATAATAAATGCCAGAGAATGCCGAAATTATGGATATGAAGAAATCAGTCATGGATCTGTTTTTCACGACAGCTTCCATAATGTCTGTGGGGAGAATAAAAATGGGTGAATGGTAATTTTATTAAAGGAGTCATAACCTAGTATTACATTGGATACCTACTGCTGTATTATAGTCTTTCAGGCCCTTCTAAAAAAGAAAAGTGGAAAAAAAATAAACACAGACCTACTTTTACCCTTATTTCTGAAGGCATTATTGTCTCGCGAGATCAATGCGATGTTTTGGCTGTCGTAGATGCTCATTTTAATAATGCAAATGAGGGGCGCGTTGATTGGTTGAAGGAAGGAGGGGGGTTGACACGCAGGTAACTTCAGCATCATTACAAACTGACATCATGGCGCAAGTGGTGAATGAACCCGACCCGGCCGCGACCTACGGGTTTCAACCGTACATGTTTGAGCCGGACTCTGAACCAGAGCTGGAAAGGGAAGATGTAGAGTTGTTGGATGGACGTCTACATCAAGATGTCTCTGAATGGTAAAGACAATCATTTTGACTGAGACATACATTAACATCGGTAACGAGCTAAAACGTTTGTTGCTATTTTCTCCCACATAGGTTTACCTTTTATTTAATGTCGATTGCATTAACGGAGATGTAGTCTACTTATTTTATCAGCTTACAGTGGTTATTGAGATGAGACGTTTACTATCATGTGTTGTTTTTGCCTTGTTTCACGTTGTTATTTAGACATTCAATATTTTTCTTCTTTAGACAGGTAACGTGTTGTTTTTCTTTATGTTTATTATTACTTGACTGTTTGTTTTATTTATCTATGTATCGTTATCTATTCTATAAAAAATCAATACAATGATATGTTGTCATAGTTATATAATATACAATTCTATGAAAATATAGCTGTATCATTTTCTTGTCTGTTTATCACTGAGGGCAAACTTCATAATAACAATGTATCATATTTTAAACTATGTTTGGCACCTTTTCCCAAACGGAGCTTCGAGGCCAACTTCGCCTGATATTGCCCCAAATTTGTAAATGATTCAGGTGTAAAATGTTTAGCGCACACACCTAACGATACGCCAGTTGAAAGGGTTGTTGGGACAGCGTCATTAAAAATGAATTTCATCCACTGGTCCCTGATAGTTTCGTCCGATTTTGGGAGATAAAACACATTTACATGTTTTTTATGGCAATCAACCACAGAGCAAGTCCGGTGTGCACTCGGTTTCTCCATCTTTCTCGACTGAACTGAATATGAGGGGAGAGGGGAAGGGGGGCTTCCTGCTGCGGTGTCCATATATGGTATATCCTACTACCTTATGATGTCAAGAGGGAGCTAAAATCAAAATCTCGTATTTGAGTGTGCGTGCACGCGCACTCGTTTATTTACCCTGAGGTAAACAAATGCTTCACTTTTAAATATCGGCTTCCCGGCCAGTGTATAATCGTTAGTCGATCATAACATACATTGATTCTCGTGGAAAAGTGAAAATTGCAGGTTATGACTCCTTTAAGTATATGCATTTTCACGAGTTCACACTTACATTTAACGAGTTTGTTTGCCCATAAAATCTTTCAGATATTAGGTTAAACTTATTTGGCTTGCTGTCCACTGAAGAGGGGCTCGATGAAGCAGCTTCAACTCGAGCTCTGATACCCCCCCCCCCCCCATAAATAAAACTATTTAAATTATCAAGTTTAAATATTTTAATCTAATACACATCAAAACAATGACTTTAATAGATAAAACATAAAATAGTGAATATTAGTTGATATTATTTTAAATTTTAAATTATCAAGTAAATATTTTAATCTAATATACAGCGAAACACTGCCTTACATAGATAAAACATAAAATAGTGAATAATAGTTCATATTATTTGAAATGTTAAATTATCAAGTATAAGCACTTTAATAGTGAATATAAGTTCATATTATTTGAAATGTTAAATTATCAAGTATGAGTATTTTAATCTAATACACAACAAAACACTGACTAACTTAGATAAACATAAAATTGTGAATAATAGTTCCTTATTATTTGACATGTTAAATTATCAAGTATTTTAATCTAATACACAACAAAACACTGACTTAAATAGATGAAACATAAATAGTGAATAAAGTTCATATTCTTTTAAATGTTAAATTATCAAGTATGAGTTTTTTTTTAATCTAATACACAACAAAACACTGACTTACATAGATAAAACATAAATAGTGTATAATAGTTTGTTTTGTTTGAAATAAGATGTTAAATTATCAAGTATTTTAAAGGTAGTTTTAAACATGTGTTGAAGTGAACTTGCCATAGGTGAAATTAGGAGGTCTTTTTATCTCTGGTTAAAATCATAGATCCTTGAATTTAGAATCCTTGAGCAGTAGAGATGTTTGCTCTCGTTTGCTAAATTGAGAATGAAGATTGTTTCCATCATGGCAGGGGCACAGGCCCTCCCCTTCCTCTCTGTGTAGTTGCATCCAATGTATGTCTGAAGTAGTTGTTTTTATTATTATTAAAACCACTTTAATTGTTGTTAGCACATCCTCACCCAAGCACATGGTCTACACCTCACCACAATGGTACCCTCCAAAAACACGCACATATCAGAAACTCTTTTAAATATAAACATTAAAGAACATTAAACATTAACAAGTCATCAATTTTTTATCATGATGATAAAAAAACACATAAAATAAAGTTTAACACCCCTATCCAGTCCTGCAAAGCATGATGGGGAGGGGGGAAATCCTGTTCCTAGTTTTCTATAGACGGTTTCATCGGACGCACGCGCGTTGCCAGGGTTACGCGTTGGCCCGAAGTTAACTTCCGGTCTGTGTTTGTTTATCGGTAATAATAGACATTCTCTGGTAATAATTATGGCGCCGACTACGAACGCAATTAAAATGAAGGTGATGAGTAGACTGAAGTTGGGCTCAGGTTGTTGTGCTGTGGGATGCAACCTGACCTCTGGAACAAATACATTATCGAAAATAAAAATGTTTCGGTTTCCTAAAAACGAAGGGAGACGGCGAGCTTGGATCACCGCTGTGCGAAGAGAGGCTTGGCAACCAGGCAAGAATTCAAGGATCTGTAGCACTCACTTCGTTACAGGTAAGAAACTCATGATAAGCAACAGATAATAGCTAGCTGACCAGTAACAAGCCTGCAATGGTTATGTGTTTAACTAAATTGATTACTACACACGTAGCTGTAACATTGTATACATTAATTTTACACAGTAACGTTAGCTCAATGTTAGTTGATACGCTTTAGCTATGATTTAAACTAGTGTTATGATACCTGATATCCATCAAGCATAAAAGCCACAATGTTTTTCCATCAATGCTATACAAATAACCTACATTATTTAACTAACAGTCACCTTTGGCTTGTTCTCTGGGGACATAACAAATACAATAATGCATAGCTCTTCTGATGAAGCTTTAAATTAAGTATTATATGGACTTTTACTACATTTTCACTGACGAATTTACTACATTATCACTGATATGTTTTATCTGTAAAGCTGGTTTAAAACAGTGTGCATTGTGAAATAAATTTGACTTTGATCTAATTTCAATGTACTAGTAGGCTACTAATATTTTTTTTAATCAATACGTTTTAGTCAATATCATAGAAATGCACATGAAACCAGAAAAGTTATGGATTATGCAAAGCATGTATGTATTATGCTAGCAAGGTGCAATACTGTCAACACAAACTGTGTCTGTCTTTATTTTAGGTGCGCCATCAGTGGACCCATGCCATCCAGATCATGTTCCATCAATTTTCGCTCATAAAAACACCATTGATGGTTCACAGAAGTTGGAGCGATACCAGAGGAGACAGAGGAGACCATCTGTGGTTGAGTCTATGGATTCACCTTCCTTAGAGGTCACCCATGCTGACCCTGAAGAAGGATGCACTGCTGTGGGTACAGATCTGTCAATGGCAGACATTGACCAGCTACAAAATGAAAACACTGAATTAAAAAGAAAAATGGCTTTACTGGAGAAGAAACTGGAATCTCAAGAAAAACGACTACAAGATCATATGTTTGGCAGTCCGTCTGATTTTATTTTAAATGATGACAAGCACACTCATTTTTACACTGGTCTACCATCTGCTTCTGTGTTTTTCACCCTCCTCACTTACCTGACAACAACATGGAACGCATCATCAACCATACTTACCCTTCCCGAGCAGTTTCTTGTGGTCCTGATGAAGCTTCGTCTAGGCTTAACTCATCAAGACCTCGCTTTTCGCTTCAGAGTGAGTTGTGGAACTGTCTCAAACATCTTTCATGAATGGCTCGATGTGATGGCTAAAGAGTTACAATGCCTTGTCCGGTGGCCATCCAGGAAAGACATCAGAAGAAATCTCCCCACCCTCTTCAAGACTACAGGTTTCCAACAAGTTAGATGTATAATAGACTGTACTGAAGTGTTCATTGAGAGGCCAACTAGTTTGCAAACACGGGCAGTCACATACTCCCACTACAAATCACATAATACTGTGAAGTTCCTTGTTGGTATTAGTCCAACAGGAGCTTTTACATTTTTATCAAAAGTCTGGGGTGGCCGTGCTAGTGACAAGGTTATAACAAAAAATTCAGGGTTAATTGACCTTCTTGAACAAGGAGACCATGTAATGGCTGATCGAGGCTTCAATTTTCCCGAATATTTTGCCACCAAATGTGTTCGTCTTCATGTACCAGCATCTACAAAGGGAAGAAAACAATTGACAGGATTAGAGGTGACACACTCTAGAAAAATGTCCCGAGTGAGAATCCACGTGGAAAGGGCCATAGGAAAACTGAAGTCATTCAGAATTCTGCGGAACACCCTGCCAGTCAGTATGGTCAAACGGAGAAATGATAACAGTCTTTGCACAATAGATAAAATATTAATTGTTTGTGCAGCACTTTCAAATCTGGGGAAACCACTTGTACCAAAATAAAGCAGGACTTAACCACAACTTAAAGGGATAGTTCACCTAAAGACCCTCATGTCGTTCCAAACCTGCAAGACCTTTGTTCATCTTCGGAACACAAATTAAGCTATTTTTAATTACTTAGGCTGTCAATGGAGGAACAGAAAGCTCTCGGATTTCATCAAAAATATCTTCATTTGTGTTCTGAAGATGAACGAAGGTCTTACAGGTTTGGAACGAAATGAGGTAGAGAAATGAATGACAGAATTTTCATTTTTGGATGAACAAACCCTTTAATTTGATACTTTTACCTACAGGATTACATTTTTTTATTATTAAATATATTAAAATACCAAACACATGCATTGCATTATCATATTTGTAGTGTTGAACTTGTATCACAATGTTTCAAATGGATTGTAACTATAAAATGAAATGATATATTCACTACCAACTATTGATTAACTGACTTATTGATTAACTGATTTATTGACTGATGAATAAAGTACTATAGACTACAATTTCCGTTTTTAATGTATTTATGTATTTGATGTAAAAAGTGAAAAAGGGCAGGAACAACCTATGCTTTAAGGAAAAAAAAACCCTCTTTTTCTTGTAAAAACTGATTTCAAATCAGCACTATTGAGCTGCTTTTGAGACAATTTTCATGTAGCTGTCACTCAACTGCAGTCTTCCCTCTACAAATTCATCCACAACTTTTGGCAGCATGTGTTTGAAGTAAAAGCTACGTAGCCTTTGCATATATGTGGAGACAAAAGCATTGTCATGAGGCACATCAAGTTCCAGGTGCTGTGCTGGGGTCCAAATAACCAGACAGGATGTTTTCAGCCCGAGACAGTGCATCCCTAACTGTATCTGCCTGTAGTAACCTCTGGGGCCTTTAGGGTTCACAACGTACTGCCCACCCTCCACTCTGATGTCTTGGTTTGTGCCAGTGAGTGCATCATTAAGGGATGAGCAAGCACTGAGTGTGATAGGGCATTTTACCTCTAGCAGCTTGTCATCAATGATACCATCAGGGCTTGCTGCAAGCCATGGGTCTCCTGCACACACCACCAACCCTTTGTCCACCACTATGCAGCCCCTCTCCCTAATCTGATCCTTAGCAAGACCCTCGCTTTCCTTCCCATACCTTGTGGCCACATTCCCCTGGAACTTTGGGTAGAGGTGTTCAGTGAGAAACTTAGCTGGGTCAGTTGTCTCACGCTGAGGCACCTTGCTGGCTGTGCTTGCTGTTATGCGTAGCTTGCGCGCATCATGCCAGAGTGGTTCTATGCTCTGTTTTCTAGTGTTTCTCTCTAGTTCCACCACTTGATCTGGGTTCAGTTTAATGAAGGCATCATAAAATGCTGTGCACTTTGGACAGCTCAGAGCACTATCATGCTCACTGTGGGGCTGAGCTAAGCTGCTGAACACGTTGAGTTCCTCTCCCTGAGCATCCTGTTCTCCCTGACTGCTGGTGAAATCCTGACTACCTGACTCGGAGGCTGTGTCTGTCTCACTGCTGTCACACATGACGGAAAAGAGAGCACAGCCTGGCACAACTTCCTAAAATAAATGGTGAAAAGATCTTACCTACACTGCCATATATATATATATATATATATATATATATATATATATATATATATATATATATATATATATATATATATATAGTACTGAATCTTTTACATTAGACTAGCTGATTTGTTAGAGATATATGAACTATAACTTACTTTCAGGGCTTTAAAAAGCTTTTTTGGTGACCCATCTGGATTTAGTGGGGGAAGGCAGAGGGGAGCTTGTAGCTTGATCTTCTTGCCAGGTTTCAAGAAATCACACTGAGCTACTGGTTGTGGATCAGCCTGAAAGGATATTTGAAATGTACATTATACATAAATATACAGTACAGGTCAAAAGTTTGGACACATTACTATTTTTAATGTTTTTGAAAGAAGTTTCTTCTGCTCATCAAGCCTGCATTTATTTGATCAAAAGTACAGAAAAAAAATGTAATATTGTGATAAAGTATTACAATTTAAAATAATTGGTTTTCAATTTATTATACTTTAAATGATCATTTATTTCTCTGATGCAAAGCTGAATTTTCAGGATCATTACTCCAGTCAATCACATGATCCTTTAGAAATCATTCTTATATGATGAATCATTATCAAAGTTGGAAACAGTTCTGCTGCTTAATATTTTTTCATAACCTGTAATACTTTTTTTTCTGTATTTTTTATCAAATAAGTGCAGGCTTGACGAGCAGAAGAAACTTCTTTCAAAAACATTAAAAATAGTAATGTGTCCAAACTTTTGGCCTGTACTGTACATGATAATACAAATAATTAAGGAAAATTGTTGTACAAAATACCACCAATTGTACACTGATATTTGAAATAGGATAACAGGAATTAGTATACTAGGATATGGTTATTAAATATAATAATTGTTAAAATGCTCCCCTTTTTAGTCACCCGTGACCAAACACTTGGTTTTGAAGTGACAGATGGGCCACTCTGGAGTCCATCCTGAACACACTGCTCCGCAGCAACCAAAATTGTACCCACATGGCTACACACCTCTCCATTGCTGTATAGATACAGATAGACTTTTTATCAACGGGATAAATGCAAGTATTGAAAAAGTGTACCTAAATGCTATTGTAAAATGTAATGTTAGCTAGCCAGCCATACTTACCCTGCCATGCAGTTGCAATGCCCACTCTGGATTTCGCCGGACTTCTTCGCAATGATCCAGGCGGAGTAGCTCTTTGAAAGCGTCTGACCCGCCTCGATTTCCCCGTAAACGACACAGGTATTTCCATCCGCGTGTGTTAGAATTTTTTTTACTTTTCCGGAATGAAAATAGTTATAGGCATCCAAGCTGCGATATGCCTTGAACGCCTCCCTGGTGTACACACATTCCTTCTCGACTAAGTATTCAAAAATATTTACCTGACTGACCTCCGGTAAATCAGACAGGTCTGTAGAAAATAATGTTTGCCTCAAAATTTTGTTGAACGGATCTGGTAGTGTAACGTTGTCACATTTAAGTTTGGCCAAGTAACGGCTCTTTTCTTCTATTGGTAGTCCCAAATAATACTGGCTAGACATACTTGCTAATGTAATTTGCTTGTTACTTTCTACAGATGAACTCTGTTGTTATTGATTCTACCGGAAGTTAAGTTTGGGCCACAAAAGCGCGCATGCGCAGTAACGTTTGTTTATGTTGTTGCCGTTGAAACCGTCTATATTGCTATTTTAACACAACTAAACTCATTTATGTAATCTCAACTCAAATGGATTAAGTAAAACCGTTGAAAAGAATCGTGTTGAATTAACTCCATTTACTTAAGTAAATTGAGCTAGCAATAAATGTTATTTCTGGTCTACTTAACTGAAACATGTTCTTTCACCATGAAAATATTGAGTTAAGCCAAACGCAACTGTTTCAAGTCAGTTTAACGCAATGCATTGTGTTTGAATGAGAAAGCTAATACAACGGTGTTAAATGAAAATTATTTTTAAATGAACTGTTTAGTTTATTAAAAAAAAAATTGAGCGAAAACAAAAACTTCTCTCTGGTGACATGCAGGACTCGTTGTTTATGCAGGACCTAGTTATTTATGGCTTACTGATGACGACCCCGAACACAACAAGCTGAAGCATTTCACCAATATCCACATGAGCAGGCTTAAGACGGTCTATAGCCACCCGCTCCGGTCTGCCCCCCATATCCACAACAAAGTTCTTAGACCCTCCCACCAGGACACGGAAGGGCCCATCGTAGGGGGGCTGCAACGGAGTACGATGGCCATCGTGGCGGATGAAGACATACTTGGCTGACAGTAAATCCTTGGGCACATAGGACTGGGGGAGGCCATGGTGAGACGTTGTAATGGGAACAAAAGCGTCGGCAATGTCCCGAGACACAGCGCGATGGGAGGCAACTGACCACGGGGCCGTGGCATCTGGAAGAAACTCCCCCGGGACGCGCAAAGGCTGGCCATACACCAGCTCGGCTGACGAGGCTTGAAGATCTTCCTTGGGGGCGGAGCGAACGCCAAGCATAACCCATGGGAGGCGGTCAGCCCAGTCGCTGCCCGTAAGGCTGGCCCTGAGTGCGGCTTTCATGTCCCGATGGAACCGCTCGCAAAGTCTGTTGCTCTGTGGGTTATAGGCTGTGGTACGGTGGACCTTCACCCCCAGGACCTCAGCGACCGCAGTCCAAAGCTCCGATGTGAACTGCGGACCTCTGTCCGAGGAAAGGTCGGACGGTGTGTCGAAACGGGCCACCCAAGCCATAATGAACGCCCGGGCCACTTCAGCTGATGTAGTGGAGGACAGGGGAACTACTTCTGGCCACCTGGTGGTCCTATCCACCATGGTGAGGAGGTAGGTGTAACCACAGGAGGGGGGAAGTGGGCCCACCAGGTCCACATTCACATGATCAAAACGCCTCTCTGGCACTTTAAAGGGTGCCAAAGGGGCCTTGGTACGACGAGTCACCTTTGCGCGCTGGCACGCCACACAGGCAGCAGCCCAGGTCCTGACGTCCCTCCGCAGGCCCGGCCAGACAAACTTGGCCCCCACCAGCCTGGTAGATGCCTTCACCCCCGGGTGGGAAAGGCCGTGGATGGCGTCAAAAACCTTATGCCTCCAGCCAGCGGGAACCATAGGGCGTGGTTGGCCAGTGGAGACGTCGCAGAGGAGTGTAGTGTTGGCCGTATCAAAATCTACATCTTCCATGAGCAAAGCAGTGGGGGCCGTCCTGTAGGCTTGCACCTCAGAGTCCGTGGTCTGATCCTCAGCCATAGCTGCATAATCGAGGCCCAAGTGGACGGAACCAGTGACCGCCCGGGAGAGGCAGTCGGCGACGCGAGACGGCGGCGAGAAGTCCTGTATGTGTGGCACTGGGTACTGGTCAGGGGTGGTGGCATTGTTTAGGCGACGGAAATCACTGCAGGGACGCCAACCTCCATCAGCCTTGGTCACCATGTGCAGGGGGGAAGCCCACGGGCTGTTGGAGCGGCGAACAATGCCGAGGTGCTCCATGGTAGTGAACTCCTCCCTGGCGATCGCCAGCTTGGCAGAGTCGAGGCGCCGAGCTCGTGCATAGACTGGGGGGCCAAACGTGGTGATGTAGTGCTCCACGCCATGCTTAGCCACCGCCGATGAAAATGTGGGCGTGGTGATGTCAGGGAACTCAGCAAGCAGGCGTTGATACAGGTCTCCGGTGGCAAGCGTGTTCGACAGACAAAGCACCCCCATCCCTCCCAGCGTGCAGGGGTACGAAGCAAAAGAGAGGTCGTCAATCAGGCAGCAGTTTGTAACATCCACCAACAGTCTATAAGCGCAGAGGAAATCCGCCCCCAGGAGCGGCGTAGACACGGCGGCCATGACGAAATCCCAGCCGAAACGCCGCCCGCCAAAACCTACTTCCACATACCTTGTGCCATAGGTACGAATGGGCGTGCCGTTGGCGGCGTCCATCGGGGGACCCTGCCCGCCAGCTATGGTGTCCACAGGCTTCGCCGGCAGGATGCTGCGCTGAGCCCCAGAATCGACCAGCAGCTGCCGGCCGGACAAGGAGTCAGTGATGAATAACAGCTTGCAGTCACGGCCAGCGCCCATAGCTGCTAATGAGCCCTGGCTTTTCCCTGGGATCCAAAACTGCAAGGCTGGCGACACTGCTTGGCCTTGGCCCCAAACCTGGAATGGTAATAACACCACCCTTCCTCACGCTATCGGCGGGCCGTCACAGCAGCTGCGGTGTCCAGGTCGTCCTCTGTTTGTGGAAGCAGGGCAGACATGCGCTGGGGGGGGGCAGCAGCGCATGGACAAACTGCTGCCGGTTGGCAAGGAAAATCCTGTCTGCCTCCACAGCCAATGCCCGGTAATCTCTGGAGGAAGGGAGGGGGGAACTGGCTAGTGCGGTGCGTACGGGTGCTGGAAGCTGCCTCAGAAAAATGTGGGTGAAGAGGAACGCAGGATCCGCCGCGCCCAGCACAGCCAGCATCTTTTCCATTAACTCGGACGGCTTGCTGTCGCCAAGGCCGTTTAGGGACAGCAGGCGGTCTGCCTTTTCCAGCTCCGACAGTTCAAAGAGGTTCAACAGGAACGTTTTGGGCGCGTCGTACTTGCCGTTGGCCGGCGGAGCCTCTAACTGCGCCATAGCCCTGGCTGTCGTCGAGGCATCTAAGGCCGCTACCACGTGGAAATACTTTGTAACGTCCTGTGTTATTCCTCTCAGCTGGAACTGGGCCTCGATGTGTTGAAACCACGGCCGTGGATTGTGCTGCCAAAAGTCCGGTAACTTGATAGTGGCCGCGTAGATAGCGCCGACATTAGCCGCGCCGCGGCAGCCGCATTTTCACCACCGTCATTGTGTGACATAATTCAGCCGTATCAAACTCGCGTAGGGGTCACCAATGTGAAGTGCAATAAGTGAGGAGACAAGAGACGGAGATGCGTCAAGTCAGCTTTACTCTCCACTTCAATATTAAACAAAACACAGCAAGTGAGGTCAAAACAGTCCGCTCTCTCCGCCACCATCATACTGTACAACCTCAAAGGTAGGTAATGAATACACGTACTGATATGAACATATGCTTACGGAACCTGAATAATAAAGTTAGTTAGCGCTGTCTAAGCCATCATTCATTAATTATTTATCATCATTAATTTATTGGAATGTATCTAAAGACATAGGGGTTTATCCAGCATTATTATTAGCCACCGCATTTAACGTTAGCTGCAGTTGGCAGCAATGTGCTAACCGAGGTCAGAATTATGTACGTTGAAAACTTTATTGACTCCAATACCTAGATAAAAACAGAAATCAACTATGGAGTATGGGTTATTGTTCCATAAAAGTCATACATCAATATTTTTTCCGTGGTCGGATAATTTCATATGTCTATCATTAATGGCCCGCGGTAAATCGCACTCCCACCATACTACAAATCCCACAATGCACTGCAACAGCTGACACACAGGTCTGGCGGCTCAAGGGCAGAAATGTATAGTCATTTAAACGCAAAATAAACTATATCGATATTAACGATATCTCGTGCTGTATCGCGTGTGAAAATATGAAACACACATGAAGTGTTGTCTGACACTACTGATAATACTGAAGTAGGCCAAATTACAAACATTTGCAATACTTAAATAATGCAGTGCCTTTGTCACTTTGGTTTTTATTAAATGTTGATTGTTTTATATTCTAGTTTTAAGATGCCAAGAGGGTCAACAATAACAACCTGTGTGAGTTGCAAAGCAGCTATTGGTGTGGCCACCAAGACCTGCAAAAATTGCCAATCAGTACAGCCAAGAAAGCAAAGACTGGCAAAAAAAACTCCAGAAATTTGAGGCCAGAAAGGAGACGTGGTTGAAAAACAAAAACAAAAACCAAACCACCTCTCATGTTATTGATGAGAGGCATCTGTCTTGGTATGTGTTTAAACAGAACAATTCAAAATGAAAGAAAACAGACTGCTCTCTGCTTAATCCGTATGAAATGTGCATTTCTCTCTGGCGCGTTCACTACTGCAAAGATCGCGAGTCAGCGTCGTTTTTCATCTTTGCAGTCGACACAGAAAACACTTGTTTATTAATAAACAATTAAAATATCTCCTTGCTATATTTGACATATTCATAATCATTACTGGCTGTCTAAGTGGTGTCCACTTAATAATATAGAATTCATAGACAATTGGAAAAGTTTTTGGGGCAGACCTGACCTGTTGAAAAGAGATGGTATTCATCCCTCCTGGGATGGTGCTGCTCTTCTCTCTAGTAATATGGCTCATAGTCTTAGAGCTCAAACATGACAATCTGGGGCTCAGGTCAGGAAGCAGACACACTGGCTAAACCGACCGTCTGCTAGCGGCCTCGCGTCACCAAGGTCAGATAAATCCCATCACATAGAGCCTCTTTCACCTAGCTATCATCATATAGAGACTGTGTCTGTTCCCCGAATTAGGACATACAAAAAACTCCTAAACCCATTCAAGGGTAAACATTTAATTGATGTTCAACAAATAAAAAACAGACATAATACGAATGAACAAATGATAAAGCTTGGGTTGCTGAATATTCGATCCCTTACTTCAAAAGCACTCATTGTTAATGATATGATTACTAACTATAATCTAGATGTGCTGTGTTTGACAGAAACCTGGCTAAAACCAGACAATTAATGATGTTTTATTAACAAAGTTCGGGAGGAGCACGTTCAAATAATCAAGCAATCAATCAATCAACTCATCAAACAATTACCATGTCTACCCTATCAGCATGAGAGGAAGCATATATATATTCACTCTGTCAACTCATCTAACTTCCTTGACAGTTTTCAGCATCCCTCCACCACCCCGACTCCTCACTCTTGGCTTGTTCTTTCACAGCCAGGAATACGGGGGGAGTACTCTGGGTTCGGGCCAAATACCGAGCCCGGAGCCCTCTCCTCGGACAGCACGCCAAATATGCATTTATTCTATCTGACTTATTTGTAAGTGTGAACTCGTGAATATTACTTTAAATGAGTCCACCCCGCAAGATTACTGTTATAAACATGAACCTCGTCTGAAGGGCAAAGGGGGAGGAGTTGCTGTAATTTATAGTAATATTTTCAGAATTTCTGCAAAGACTTGTTTTAAATATAATTCTTTTGAAGTGTTGTTGCTAAATGTAACACTATCTAGTGTAAATGATAAATCGCGTTTGAGATTTGTGCTGGCTACAGTATACAAGCCACCAGGGCACCATACAGACTTTATCAAAGAATTTGCTGATTTTCTATCAGAGTTAGTACTTGCTGCAGATAAAGTCATAATTGTTGGTGATTTTAATATACATGTGGATAACAAAAAAGACGCATTGGCGCTGGCATTTAAAGACATTCTGAACTCTATTGGAGTTAGACAACACGTGTCAGGACCTACTCATCGTCGTAATCATACTCTAGATCTAATATTATCACACGGAATAGATGTTGATGCCGTTGAAATTCTGCAGCAGAGCGATGACATCTCAGATCATTATCTAGTCTCGTGTAATTTGCATTTAGCCAAGGCTGCAAAGCCGACTCCGTGTTTCAAATATGTTCGACCTATCACTTCTGCTACTAAAGATTGCTTTATTAATAATCTTCCTGATCAGTTTCATCATCTCAGCATCTCAGATAGCTTAGAAGAACTAGATATTACAACAGAAACGTTTAACTCTCTCTTTTCCAGCACTTTAGACACAGTTGCTCCGTTGCGCTTAAAGAAGATTAAAGAAAATAGTCCAACGCCGTGGTACAACGAGCACACTCGGGCCCTTAAGAGAGCAGCCAGAAAAATGGAGCGCAACTGGAAGAAAACAAAACTAGAGGTATTTCGCATTTCATGGAAGGAGAGCTCTATTGCTTACAGAGAGGCTTTAAAAGCTGCTAGATCTGCTTATTTTTCAACCCTATTAGAAGAAAATAAAAATAATCCTAGGTGTTTATTTGAAACAGTGGCTAAACTAACAAAAAATAAATCTTCAACCCCAGAAGTTTCCAAGCAACACAGCAGTAATGACTTTATGAACTTCTTTACTAACAAGATTGATAATATCAGGGAGAAAATTATAACTATGCAACCGTCTACTACAGTATCGCATCAGGCAGTGCATTGTAGTCTCCCTGAGGAAAAATTTGATTCATTCGTTGCTATAGGAGAGGAAGAATTTACTAAACTCGTCAAATCATCTAAATCAACAACATGTATGTTAGACCCTATACCAACTAAGCTACTGAAAGAGATGCTTCCAGAGGTCATAGATCCTCTTCTTAATATCATTAATTCATCTTTATCATTAGGATATGTACCGAAAACCTTTAAGCTGGCTATGATTAAACCTCTTGTTAAAAAACCGCAACTTGATCCTACAGAATTAGTCAATTACAGGCCGATCTCGAATCTACCTTTTCTGTCAAAGATATTAGAAAAGGCAGTATCCTCACAACTGTGTTCCTTTCTAGAAAGAAATGATATCTGGAGGATTTCCAGTCAGGATTTAGACCGTACCATAGTACCGAGACGGCTCTCATTAGAGTCACAAATGATTTGCTCTTATCATCCGATCGTGGTTGTGTCTCTCTATTAGTGTTACTCGATCTTAGTGCTGCATTTGACACCATCGACCACAACGTTCTTTAAAATAGACTTGAAAACTATGTTGGGATTAGTGGAATTGCACTAGCATGGTTTAAATCACACTTATCTGACCGTTATCAGTTTGTAGCAGTAAATGATGAGATGTCTCATCGATCACAAGTTCAGTATGGCGTACCACAAGGCTCAGTACTAGGACCGCTGCTGTTCACTCTGTACATGCTACCATTAGGAGATATCATTAGGAAACATGGCATTAGCTTTCACTGTTATGCCGACGATACTCAGCTCTATATTTCTTCAAAACCAGACGAAACTTACCAATTCACAAAATTAACGGAATGCATAGCTGATATAAAAAATTGGATGACTAGTAATTTCCTACTACGAAATTCTGAAAAAACAGAGATTCTAATTATTGGACAAAAAACTTCCTCACGTAATAACCTAGAATACTGTCTAACACTCGATGGCTGCTCTGTTAAGTCTTCGTCGTCGGTTAGGAACCTGGGTGTGCTCTTTGATACCAATCTTTCATTTGAAAGTCACGTGTCTAGTATCTGTAAAACTGCATTTTTCCCTCTTAAAAATATATCTAAATTACGTCATATGCTCTCATTGACAAATGCGGAACAATTAGTTCATGCGTTCATGACCTCAAGGCTAGATTACTGTAATGCTCTGCTGGGTGGTTGCCCTGCACGCTTAATAAACAAACTACAGCTGGTCCAAAATGCAGCAGCTCGAGTTCTTACTAGGGGTGTAACGATACATCGATATGGATCGATGCATCGATTAAACGTCTAACGATACGATGCATCGATGCCAGACGCAAAATATCGATATGAGGTACCTTTATTTTGACAGTCTCCACGTCCTCACGTAACATCCGTTTACGCATTTCCGCCAAAGCGCGCGTTTTGTTTTTCTCACCATACTGCCTGCGCGGCTGCGCCTGCCAGTTGTGTGTGTCAGATTGCGAATTAAATACAGCAACAAAGCGGCTGTAGCAGCGAAAAGACCATGGAAAAGACAGACGCTGAACATTTTGACACTGTTGTCCGGCGCAAATCGTGGGTTTGGAAACATTTTGTATTTTCCAAAAAAGATGGTCAGGTAAATAAAACCCATGTTATGTGTACACGTTGCCAGTACGAGCTAAAATATTCGGGAAACACCACAAACTTGTCAGCGCATCTGAAAAGAAAACATGGAATCGAGGAGAGTAATTTGGCTGACGAAAAACAGCCTCTGTCACCCCCCATGAAGAACTTCTTCGCCCCGACATTAGCCCACAACTCCAAAAGAGCAACTAGCATTATGTCCGCGATCGCTTTTTTTATATGCAAGGATATGAGGCCAAACAGTGTCGTTGAAAACGAAGGCTTTCGTCACCTACTACATACTCTGGAGCCGAAATATAGCATTCCATCAAGACAGCACTTCAGTGAAAGCTGCATTCCGAAGCTGTACAGACACGTGAAAGATAATATACAGCATGCACTAACTGATGCTGAACGAGTCGCAATCACAACAGATGGATGGACCTCCTGTACAACCGAAGGTTATGTAACTTTGACCTGTCATTATATTGACACTGACTGGCAAATGAAGAATTATGTTCTGCAGACACGTGTTTTAAATGACTCACACACCGGGGTAAATCTTGGTAAAGTCTTGAGAGAAGCTTGTGAAGAGTGGAATATACTTGACAAAAATCCTGCACTGGTCACCGATAATGCCAGCAATATGGCAATAGCTGGAGCAGAGGCAAATCTGTCACCTCACATTAAATGCTTTGCACATACCATTAACTTGGCAACACAGAAAGGCCTGAAATGTGCTGGTGCAACACGTCTTTTGGGAAGAGAGACGAATCGTGTCATTTTTTACCCGCAGCACGATTGGTACCACTGTTTTAAAAGAGAAGCAGAGGTTGCTCGGAATTCCAGAACACAAGCTTAAACAAGATGCGATCACTCGCTGGAACAGCTCCTTTGATATGCTGGAACGATTTTTGGAGCAACAAGCTGCAGTGTGTGCTTCACTGCTGGACAAAAAACTAAGGAAACTCTCAAATGACCTGCAGCATACCCTCAATGAAATTAACATCACTGTAGCTGAAGATATGGTTAAGCTACTCTCACCAGTGAAAACTGCCACCACCATAATGTGCGAGGAAGAGCAGCCAACTGTATCTGTCATTGCACCTCTTCAAGCTAAATTGTTGAAACATTTCACTGTTACGGCTGAAGACTCCAGTGTGATTACAGAGATGAAGCAGGCAATGGCAGAGGATCTAGAACGTCGATATATGGATGTGAGACAATTGCTATATAGAGCATCTGCCTTGGATCCCAGATTTAAAAAGCTGCCTTTTTTAAGTGAAGAGGAAAGAGATGCAACCTTCCAGTTTCTCATCCATGAGGCTGCAGAATTGATGATCCAGAAAGTAAGTATAAATATTTTAGTTTCAGCAATGTTTTATAAATTCATTAAAATGCACTGCCTCTCCATTTGCTATGTGTGTGAGAATGTGTGTCTGTGTTATAATCTACAGAATGACACAGTGTCACAGGTTGAGAATGCAATGGCTCACTCATCTGCTGACAAAACGTCTGATGATGATGGTGACGACGACCCTGAATTGATGACAGTGTTCCGGGCTGAACCCACTGAAGAAGGTATGTATGTACACAATGCAGTTAAACATTTGTCTATTCTTTTTTGCTGTTAACAGCCTGAAAATGTGATATGTGCTTTTATTTATCAAGTAACAGCTGTAAGAGGCACACATTATATTTTCTCTGACATAACTAAGCCATGCTTTTTTTGTTGTTGTAATTTTAGAACATGTTCCTCCTTTCAAGAAGTCAAAACCCTTTGAAGATCTCTTTGGTGACACATTCTGCACTGTGGACCCTAGCCAGACTGTCAAGACCCCTAAAGAGCTGGCCCATGCTGAAGTTGTTAAGTACAGAGACACTGCATCTTTGAACTTGGGAGGTAAGGTGTTGGAGTGGTGGAAAAGTCATCAAATTGAGTTTCCCCTCCTGGCAAACCTTGCCAAAACATACATGTGCGTTCCTGGTACCAGTGTACCATCTGAGCGCGTGTTTAGCACTGCAGGTGACATTGCCAATTCAGAACGCAGTGTCCTCTCTCCTGAACATGTTGATCAGTTGATTTTTTTAAAGAAAAATCTCTCAAAAGAGACCACTGCACTGTAGCACTTGTTTGATTCATAGATCTTATGTTGTGTGAAAGATCAAATGTCAGATAAGTTAAACTGTTTAACTGTTAAAAAGTTATTTTTGTCATTTTTTTATATTGTTTTATTTAATTTGTTTATTTAACTAGAGTACCTCAGTTATTTGCACTATTGCACATGTTGGCACAAAAGACTGGAAGGCTTTATTGACTGTTGCCATTATAAGCTTGATTGATTTTATCAATCCCCCATCCATTATTTATTTTTATTTTTGTTGTGTTGTTGTAAATGTCCCAATTTGGAAAGAGGGTGCAGTTTTCAAAGTGTTTAATTAAACATTCATGTTATACATCTTTTGGTTGCATTTGTGAGTTAATAAAAATGAAACTGGTTGTGTAACTTGTGTAAAGTGGCGCATAATATCTAAATATCGATTAATCGATCGATATAGGCTTGAATCGAATCGAATCGTAATCGTATCGAAGAATTTTTTGAAGTATCGAAAAAAATCGTATCGCTGGCTGAGAGAATCGATATCGAATCGTATCGTGATGAACTGTCCGATTTACACCCCTAGTTCTTACCAGAACCAGGAAGTATGACCATATTAGCCCGGGTGTGTCAAAACTGCACTGGCTCCCTATTAAACATCGCATAAATTTTAAAATATTGCTGATCACTTACAAAGCACTAAATGGTTTAGCTCCGCAGTACTTGAGCGAGCTCTTAACGCATTATAGTCCGTCACGTCTATTACGATCTCAAAATTCCGGCCAGTTGATAATACCTAGAATATCTAAATCGACTGCTGGCGGTAGATCCTTTTCCTATTTAGCACCAAAACTCTGGAACAGTCTTCCTAACATTGTCCGGGAAGCAGACACACTCTGTCAGTTCAAAGCCAGACTAAAGACACATCTCTTTGACCTAGCTTTCACATAATACATTATGGACTTCTATAGTTCAATGTTAGGCTGCATAGATTAGTTCAGCCGGAACCGGGAACACTTCCCATAAATCCAGATGTACTCGTTACATCATAAGAAGAATGGGGTCTACGTTAATATTAGTCTCTCTGCTTACACCGAAGTTTACCGCAGTCTGCCGGATCCAGGCCGGACTCCAGCTGTATCCAGATCAGATGGTGGATCTGCACGTGGACCCAACCATGACGCATCCCTGAAGTGCTGGCCTCATCGACACGACCAATCTGACTTCTGACCCGTAATGCTGCCTGGATCATAATCATACACTGTTCGCTCGTTGACCAGAGGAGAACTGGCCCCCGACTGAGCCTGGGTTCTCCCAAGGTTTTTTTTCTCCATTCTGTCACCTGATGGAGTTTTGGTTCCTTGCCGCTGTTGCCTTGGCTTTGGCTTGCTTAGTTGGGGACATTTAATATTCAACGATATTATTGATCTGCCTTATTAGGGTAGACAATGATGCAATTTTCTTCTAGAAACAAACTATGTTGTATTATTTTCATTTTTTCAATGTGAAGCTGCTTTGATACAATCTGTATTGTAAAAAGCGCTATATAAATAAAGTTGACTTGACTTGACTTGACTACTTTTGCTGTTCTTTGTGACAGCTTTTAGATGCTTTATTGGCATCTATTAGATGCTTTATTGATTTAAAATCAAAAATCGTGATACGAACCAAATCATAGGTTTGGTCTATCATTACAGCCCTAGTAATATGAGAAAGCAGGAGTTTATGGTTGTAAAAAAAACAATGGCTATCTGAACATCTTTGCCAAGCGCAATAAATGATCAATTATATTATAATCAATATATTATCGGGGAGGGTCATGCCTTTTTTCACAATCATTTTGGAGGGTCATAGAAAAATCTGTTGCTGGCGAAGGGAGGGTCATGTATTTTTTGACTACAGATCTCAAAACTCCTCCGGTGGCCCCTTAAATAAAACGAACAGTCCCATACTTTCGCTTACGGCAGGGAGTGCAGGTATGTGGAAATCTAAGCAATTCTTGCAGCTTGCAATTCTTAAGTTAAGCATTTTAACACTGACTGGTGCTCTTTTACAGATAAAGACACAGATAAAGTCAGTTATATTCACTTCACCAACATCATAGAGATAAAGCTGATGTGAAAAGTCGATTATTAAAAAAATGCATGTGTACTTCAAAGTCAGTTTTATTCTGAACATTTCTCACTAAGTCAAACAGTCATATTTCTTTTTCTCAAGCATGAATGAAATGGTGGTGAAATTTACTCAACATTTTCTCAGTAAAATTCTCTTTATAAAGTCTCTCACTGCAGAAATGTAAAGATACTTGAGGCTCCATTTGTCTTTGCTGTGAAAATGTTGCGCAAGTTTACATTTTTGGGATCAACTTGTTGGATCTTGTTCATTGAAGAAATGGAATGTATTTGTCCCTGTTCTCTACAACATGATGATGCTGCAAAAACAGTTCTCTACAGACCAACAAACTCACAAAGCAGTGGGACCAGCAGAGTAAAGACACGTTTCACATCTACACAATGATCGACAAGTGCAACAGGTACCGTATATAAAAAAAATAATTCAGATAAATGCTGTTAAAGAAATACTGTTAGTGTATGATAATCAGAGGTGTCAAAAGTATTCACATTCATTACTCAAGGAGAAGTATAGATACTAGGGTTTAAAAAGACTTCTGTAGAAGTTGAAGTATCAACTCAAGCTTTTTACTCAAGTAAAAGTATAAAAGTACTGGTTTAAAAACTACTTAAAGTATAAAAGTAAAAGTAATGTAAGGAAAAAAAATGCCATTAAGGACAAAAGCTTAGGGCGCGCCACAGGGGCCTATATAGTGCACTACCCCAGCTCCTCAAAAAAAACATTATTTGACTATAATTCTATTAAAATGTTGATGTTGAAAAATGTGGGATGATGCACTAGGCTACCTGTTTCAGCCGTATATATGCCCATAGAAAATACATTTTCTAAATAAATTGTCACGGTTCATGAATTCACTGACTCCTTCTCGCGCTGTGTTTGTGTTGTGTGTGTGTGTGTGTGTGGGCGTGGTCGCTGATCAGCCGCTGATTGTCATCAGCGCCAGCTGATTCTGATCAGCGATCTCTATTTAAGCTCATGGTCTTTCGTCTTGTGTTTGTCAGATCGTTGTGGGATTTTCCCTTGTGTAGTGAGTCTTCGTTTGGTGTTCCTGATTCCCGGTGTGGTGTTCCTGTCGAGTTCGTTCTGCCTGTCGTCTTCTGTGGATCCTGTTTCGTCTCTTCACTCTGCGGACTCGTTTGGTGTTCCTGTCATCGTCTTCAAGGATATCTTCTCACCTGTTTACACCACGGGATCCGGGTTGCCCATCTGCCATCCTGCGCTACCAGGGACCATCTACTGTGTGCTTTATATCTCTGACTACGTGTTCATTCAATAAACCTTATTCTTGCATTTGCATCTTCTGTCCTTATTTTACGTGACAGAACGATCTGACCCCATGGATGCAGCAAGAGACTCTGACCTGGCTGAATTCCTGTCCAGGAGCGCTACGAGGATGGACCAGCAGGAGGAGAACTTGAACCTGACTGGACGCGCGGTTCAAGCCTTGGTAGCGCAGGTGTCCGAGCTCACCCAGCGTATTCAAGATCTTACGCCTCCCACTGCGCCGCCCACACCGCCAACGCCACCCCCGCCGCCGCAGATTAACCATCCACCGGAGCCTAGATTACCTGCACCTGAGAGGTACAATGGTGAACCACAACTGTGTAGAGCATTTCTAACCAAGTGTTCCCTGTTTTTTGATCTGCAACCGCAGACTTTCGCTTCAGAGGAAGCCAAGGTGGCTCTGGTTCTCACTCTACTGTCTGGACGTGCATCACAGTGGGGGACGGCGGTGTGGGAAAATAAGGATCCATGCTGTTCCTCGTTCCAGTCACTCGCGGCTGAGATGAGGAGGGTGTTTGATCGAGCGGTGGCCGGAAGAGAAGCTGCACGTCAACTAGCTGATCTTCGCCAGGGAGACCTATCGGTTACCGACTACTCGATCGAGTTCCGCACCCTCGCCGCGGAGTGTAACTGGAACGAGGAGGCGCAGTGGGATAGATTCCTGCATGGGCTGGCTGACCGTATCCAGGGAGAAATTTACGCCCTGGATCTCCCTAAGGATCTTAATGGACTTATCGAGTTGGCCCTGCGGGTGGATGCTCGACTGCAGCGAGTGGAACAACATTCCCGCAGGACCTTGGTTCCAGAGGCCTTTCCAGCACTTCGAGCCAGTGGCAGCGATACGGTCAGTCCAACCTTCGATCACGAGCCCATGCAGGTGGGTAGAGCTCGGCTCTCCCGGGAGGAGAGAGAACGACGGAGATCCCGGGGCTTGTGCCTTTACTGCGGCGGAACTGGACATTTCATCAACACCTGCCCCGTAAAAGATCGAGCTCGGCAGTAAGCAGGAGGCTACTGTCGGGCGGGATCTCCACCAGCAAGACCTCCTCCACCCTCCTCCCGGTGAGACTGCAATGGGCAACCCGGTATTACAACGGTCATGCACTTCTGGATTCTGGGGCCGAGGGAAATTTCATGGACTTGTCATTAGCATGTAAGCTGCAGATTCCCATCATACCACTCACTAACCCGATTTCTGTCAATGCACTCAACGGACAAGAACTACCTGTCATTTCATTCACCACTGATTCATTGACACTCATAACCTCAGGCAACCACACTGAAGAACTGTCATTTCTACTCCTGGACTCTCCTCATGCTCCGGTGGTCCTCGGTCATCCCTGGCTCACCCAGCACAATCCCAGGGTTGACTGGGGCCACAATTCTGTATCTGCGTGGAGCACTAAGTGTTATGCGTCTTGTTTAATGTCTGCTTGTTCTTCGGTGTCTAGTTCTGTTTTGCAGGAGGAATCAGTGAATTTGTCTAACGTGCCCGCGGAGTACCTCGACCTGAAGGAAGTGTTCAGTAAGTCTCGGGCTGCTTCTCTTCCTCCGCATCGTCCCTATGACTGTGCTATAGATCTTATACCAGGTACGTCTCCGCCTAAGGGCAAGTTATACTCTCTTTCTGTTCCGGAGAGGGAGGCCATGGAGAAATACATTTCTGATTCTTTAGCCTCTGAATTCATTCGCCCTTCCTCTTCTCCGGCGGGGGCGGGGTTCTTCTTTGTTGGTAAGAAGGATGGATCTCTGCGACCGTGTATTGATTACCGAGGGTTGAACAACATCACGGTAAAGAATACTTATCCTTTGCCGTTGATGTCTTCAGCCTTCGAGCGGTTGCAGGGAGCCTCTGTCTTCACAAAGTTGGACTTACGCAATGCATATCATTTGGTTCGCATCAGGAAGGGGGATGAATGGAAAACTGCTTTTAACACCCCCAGGGGCCATTTTGAATATTTGGTCATGCCCTTCGGGCTGTCCAACTCCCCAGCAGTTTTCCAGGCACTCGTCAATGACGTGCTGAGAGATATGGTTGACCAGTTCATATATGTTTACCTGGATGACATATTGATTTTTTCATCTTCTCTCCAGGAACACGTTCAGCACGTCAGACGAGTGCTTCAGAGGTTGCTAGAGAATGGGCTTTTTGTCAAGGCGGAGAAATGCGCTTTTCATGCACAGTCTGTTCCTTTCTTAGGCTACATCATCTCATCTGAGGGAATACGCATGGACCCTGACAAGGTTAAGGCTGTGATGGATTGGCCAAGTCCAGATTCCCGTAAGGCCCTACAGAGGTTTCTGGGGTTTGCCCATTTCTATCGGCGTTTTATTCGCAATTTCAGCCAACTAGCCGCACCTCTGACTGCCTTGACCTCCCCCAGAATGACGTTCAGGTGGTCCGATACAGCCGAGGCTGTATTCGCTAACCTCAAGAGCCGCTTCAGTTCTGCTCCCATCCTGATTGCCCCTGATCCTTCACGTCAGTTCGTGGTGGAGGTCGACGCGTCAGAGGTGGGGGTAGGTGCAGTTCTATCCCAACGTTCTTCCTCAGATGACAAGATGCACCCTTGCGCGTTTTTGTCCCATCGTTTATCTCCTGCCGAACGTAACTATGACATTGGTAACAGAGAGTTGTTGGCAGTCAAGTTAGCACTGGAGGAGTGGCGCCATTGGTTAGAGGGTTCGGGGGTACCTTTTATCGTTTGGACCGATCATAAGAACCTGGAATATATTAGATCTGCCAAAAGACTCAACTCCAGGCAGGCTCGATGGGCACTTTTTTTCGGACGTTTTGACTTTGTTCTATCGTACCGCCCGGGTTCCAAGAACATCAAACCCGACTCTTTATCTCGTATTTTTGATCCATCCGAACGCCCGGTGACTCCCGAGTGTATTTTACCTGAGAAAGTAGTTATCTCCACACTCACATGGGAGGTCGAATCGAAGGTCAAGACGGCCTTAGAAGGGGTAATGCCTCCGCCCGGTTGCCCACCGAGTCGTTTATTTGTGCCAGAGGGGGTTCGGTCCGACGTTATTCGATGGGGTCACTGTTCCAGTGTAGCATGTCATCCAGGTGTTAATCGCACCAGCTTTTTGGTCAAGCAACGATTCTGGTGGCCATTAATGGCTCGTGACATTCGGAGTTTTGTTTTGGCTTGCTCGGTTTGTGCCACTGGTAAGACTTCCAATCGACCCCCAGAGGGATTACTCCAACCGCTGTCTGTCCCTTCGAGACCCTGGTCCCATATAGCGCTAGATTTTATAACCGCCCTCCCACCCTCCCAGGGTAAGACGGTCGTTTTGACCGTAGTGGACCGGTTCTCGAAGGCGGCTCATTTCATCCCCTTGCCCAAATTACCTTCAGCCAAGGAGACAGCGGTGGCTGTCATAGATCACGTCTTTCGGTTACATAGCCTCCCGACTGATGTGGTTTCTGACAGAGGGTCCCAATTTGTGTCCAAATTTTGGCAGGAATTTTGTAGATTACTGGGTGCGACTGTCAGTCTGTCTTCGGGTTACCATCCCCAAAGCAATGGGCAAACCGAGAGGGCCAACCAAGATCTTGAGAGAGTGTTGCGATGTTTGGTGTCCAAGAATCCTTCCTCCTGGAGTCAGCAACTGTCATTGGTGGAGTACGCCCATAACTCGTTACCAGTGTCATCCACGGGCCTATCTCCGTTTCAGTGTAGCTTAGGGTACCAGCCACCAGTTTTTTCTAGCCTGGAATCCGAAGTCGCGGTCCCCTCCGCTCACGCCTTCGTCCAGAGGTGCGTCCACACATGGACCGGAGCCCGTGAGACTCTGCTCCAGGTGAGGGCACGCACCAAGGCCAAAGCCGATCGCCACCGGTCTAGGCCTCCCGTATACGTCGTGGGTCAAAGAGTGTGGCTTTCTACTAGAAATATTCCGCTCCGCTCCGTCTCTAATAAACTTGCTCCTAAATTCATTGGCCCATTCACTGTCACCAAAATCATTAGTCCGGTGACAGTCCGCCTCAAACTTCCTCCAGCGTACAGGAGAATTCATCCCGCCTTTCATGTCTCCAAATTAAAGCCTGTTTTTCGTTCTCATCTTAATCCGCCAGTCCCGGTTCCCCCACCGCCGCGACTCGTAGATGGGGAACCTACATATTCGGTAAAACGTATTCTGGACTCGAGAAGGAGGGGACGCGGATTTCAGTATCTGGTGGACTGGGAAGGTTACGGTCCTGAGGAGAGAAGTTGGGTTCCTGCGAGAGACATTCTGGATCACTCCCTTATTGATGATTACAATCAACAGGTAGGTCCTCCTGGGAGCGCCAGGGGGCGCTCCTAGGGGGAGGGGTAATGTCACGGTTCATGAATTCACTGACTCCTTCTCGCGCTGTGTTTGTGTTGTGTGTGTGTGTGTGTGTGGGCGTGGTCGCTGATCAGCCGCTGATTGTCATCAGCGCCAGCTGATTCTGATCAGCGATCTCTATTTAAGCTCATGGTCTTTCGTCTTGTGTTTGTCAGATCGTTGTGGGATTTTCCCTTGTGTAGTGAGTCTTCGTTTGGTGTTCCTGATTCCCGGTGTGGTGTTCCTGTCGAGTTCGTTCTGCCTGTCGTCTTCTGTGGATCCTGTTTCGTCTCTTCACTCTGCGGACTCGTTTGGTGTTCCTGTCATCGTCTTCAAGGATATCTTCTCACCTGTTTACACCACGGGATCCGGGTTGCCCATCTGCCATCCTGCGCTACCAGGGACCATCTACTGTGTGCTTTATATCTCTGACTACGTGTTCATTCAATAAACCTTATTCTTGCATTTGCATCTTCTGTCCTTATTTTACGTGACATAAATAAGCTAAATAAGCGGAGGAATCAGGAAATTAATAGGATAATGTATTAAGGTTTTTAGTCTATATTGACCTTAACAATACGTAAATTAATTAATTCTGTAATGTTACAAATAACTAATAAAGACATGGTGGCAGTTTAACAGAGACTTAACTTTACTCCGCTCATAGTGCAATGCAATAGTGCAATACTGTCTTGTTCCTTGCTTTTTGAAGAAGCCAAACACAACATGTCTGCATCTTTCATTAAAGTGATATAGTTCACCCAAAAATGAAAATCATTCACTCACCCTCAAACTGTTTCAATCCTGTATGAATTTATTTCTTCTGCTGAACACAAAAGAATATATTTTGAAGAATGTCGATAACCAGACAGTGGATGGACCCCATTGACTTCCATAGTAGGAAAAAAAAAAAAATACTATGGAAGTCAATGGCTACCATCAACTGTCTGGTTATCGACATTCTTCAAAATATCTTCTTTTGTGTTCAGCAGAAGAAAGAAACTGGTTTGAAACAACTCGAGAGTGAGTAAATGATGACAGAATTTTCATTTTTAACTAAGTGAACTAATCATTTACAGAAATTAACTGTTGGCATATGTTTCACATCAATACTGTCCAGTTTGTCCTGTTGGACACGACACACAGCAATACTGTCAAGTGTCACTTGTGACCATTGCTCTGAGCCATGTTTTCAGTGTCCTAAGAGCACTGAAACTTCTTTCAGTCCAGCTGATGAGACTGGGATGATTTGATCAACAGGCCTCTCATTTCAACAAGACCAGCCTTCAACAGACCAAGCAATGTTATTTTTACATGTTCTATGGGGACTTTCCATAGACATAATGATTTTTATACTGTACATTGTACAAACAAACTGTGTATTCTACCCCCCATAGACTAACCTTACCTATCACAGAAAACTGTCTGCATTTTTACATTTTCAATAAACAAAAGTCTGATTTATAAGCAGGGCCGGATTCAGCCAGCCCCACTAGGGGGTGCAGGTAGAATATCAGGGGGGGCAAGTCATTTTTGGGGTGTCAAATCCCCCCAAACCCCTAAAATGCATAGAAATCTATACTAACTATACTATCATCCTATCAGTTCATCTATTCATATATCTATCTTAGGGCTAGGCGATAAAACGATAACGATATCTATCGCGAAATAACATTTTCTCGATAGAAATATGAGACTATTGCATAGAACTCATTTGTCCAATTTTTTTAAAACAGACATAAGAATAGCCAATCAGAATTTAGTAGCGCTGTGCCGAACCAATCATTGTGGGAACAGAGCCGGTGAAGGAAACTCAAAACAGGGGCTGAGCTCAGCTGACGACAGTGTTACCTACAGCACTTGTGAATTAGCAAGCGGTACACATGTGGATGTCTGGGCTGCAGGAGCCGACCGGGCAGCGGAGAACATTAATGTTCCGTCTGATGAAAAATTTACAGAGAACTCCAGAGTTATACCATAAGAGGGGAAAAAAACCAAAGAGATTTAAACATTGCTGCCTTGTTGCTGCTGCCAGTGCTAGCTTTAGCAACCAGAAATCGGCGCATACTTGACTCGTCACTCGGTGCAAATTACAAGAGAAAGCGATAGAGAGATATGGAGGGAATGAGAACACGCTTACAGAAAGAGTAACCAAATAATTTCAGTGACTGACGGCGAAGGAAACTCAAAACAGGGGCTGAGCTCAGCTGACGACAGTGTGTCTGCGTGCTCCGCTCTGCAGTGACTGACTGAGACGTGAAGCTCAGCAGGTTCACCACAAGCCGGTGAAGCGACTGGCCACGCCCTCCCTATGCATCTACCAATCAGTAGCAACTTTGAATGAGGGATAGAGAGCAGAGAGCGCTCACTCTGACCATTTTTCTTGAAATATTTTTTAAAGGGTAACTAAACCCCTGGTCAGAGCTTGACTCCACCCACTGGCAATATTTGAAAAATGCTGGAAAAGTAGGCAGAGCCCAGTGGAGAGGGGGCGTGCATCTGAGACGTATCTCTCTGCAGGCAAGGGCGTGGTTAGCTGGTACTCTCTGACGTCAGAGTGTACCACAACTTCCAATTAGGGCTGCAACGATTAGTCGACATTGTCGACAACGTCGACAATAAAAAATTGTTGACAAATATCTTTGTTGTCGAGTAGTCGTTTGATCCCACGTGACCTAATGTAAGGGCCTGCAACATCGCGATTTGACCGCTACGGCGCTGTAGCGCTAGAGTGTAATGCAGCCGTTACAAATGTTATTGCGGTAGAAGAAAACACAGCGCGAATTATGACGGAGTGCAAACGAATCCGAACTAGTAAGGTGTGTGAAAGTTTCACAAAACTTCAAACCAAGAATGCTGTCGTGTGCAATACATGCAAGGCGTAACTTGCTTTTCACGGGAGCACAACATGCATGTTAAAGCACTTAAAGAGGAAAAACCCGGCACGAGACGAGCCGGTGAGAGGTGAATGTTCTCCAGCTGGAGCTAACGTAAATAACTAGCAGTAAATCTCTTTATTAGAGAATGGAATACTACTAATAATAGCAATAATATTAACAATAATAATATAATTACAGTAATGTGATGATTATTTTTGCATAGAATAAAGCTTGATCGAGCTTAGGAGTCAGGGCTGTTTTTATTATTGTAACTATTAGTTATTACAGTCTTATCACTTGCCTGTATTTTGTTCCATATTCATGAAGACTTACAAAAAGAGATGTTATTAAGTATATCATGTCAAGTATTTTTTTATACTGTAAATTAAAAGGTGAATGAGAATGTCTCTGTCAGCTCAGCTGTCAATTTTTTTAAAATGGTGTTCTTATAATAATTGTTTGCAGTTTAAGTTTGTCTGTAATGCAGCTGATAATTTTTTTGTTTATTTTTTTTCTATTGAAAGAGAACCGAATATTTAACCAATGCATTTTGCATTTGTGTGTGATTTGAGTTGGACAGAAATCTGAAAACTTAAAGAGAATGACCTGTTTAGTTGCTCAAAGTTCATTAAACCATCCATTTCAAAAGCTGAAGTGATTTTCTTTTTTTATATTATAGTTAGAATATGTATAACTCAGTGTTTTAACTAATTGAAAAGGCTGAATAATCGTTCCAAACTTACTCATTAGTCGGCGAAATAATCGACGATTAGTCGATTAATCGTTCTAATAATCGTTAGATTAATCGATTATCAAAATAATCGTTTGTTGCAGCCCTACTTCCAATAGGAAAATTCAACTGCAGTAGCCACTGTTCAACCTGAAGAGGGCAGCACTCAGACGTTTTTACACCATATTTTGTAAAATTAAAACTCTTTAAAGTCCCCATGAAATCAAAATTGACCCTATTTACTTTGTTAGCGCATATTACTAGTCTTGTGGTGAACAATTAATCCGTGCAAGAAAATATTTAAAAAAAAATTGTTTTACCATGGTTATCTTTAATCAAAATCTGAAAATGCCCCTCCCCTCTGCGTTGGAGGACCTTCTCTGATGACGTAGGTTTGAGGAATTGGTTTGGGCAACGCTTAACCACTCCCCTCAAACCGTTAGTCTGCTATGAGCAGAGATGGAGAGGAGGAGCGCTAGAGTAAAACCCTGCCCTCTGTTCAATATTCCTTTTCACTGGGAAATACGTCATAACACTGGAGAAAAGTCGTTTGCAACTTCCGGTTCACGGGGACTTTAAACACAAATGTCAAAAAAATTACTTGAATCAGTGAACAGCACTAATAAAGCCCCATTCTTACAGAGCATTAACTATAAAAAGTTGGTTTAGGGTTTAGTTACCCTTTAAATTTGGGATCTTTGCATGTCATCACGTTTGGGGGGGCAGTCACGACATTTGGGGGGGCATTGCCCCTCCTTACCCATGCCTATATCCGGCCCTGTTTATAAGCTGTTTTCTGAAAAAAAAAAAAAAAAAAAAATCCCCAAAAGGACAAGGATTTCGGATATTGACATCTTTGTGGGGATATTTTGACCCTATAATGTAGAGTTGTACACACACACACACACACACACACACACACACACACTCACTCACTCTCTCTCTCTCTCTCTCTCTCTCTCTCTCTCTCTCTCGCTCACACACACACACGATTATGTTATTATATTGTCATTATATTGTAAACACGTCTGTCCCCAAATCAATATTTGACGCGATTTGCCCCGTATTCTTGAGCACAGAACTGTTGATTTCTCCCTCGCTTACCGCATCTAGGTTTCCTTAGGACTCGGAGGAGTTTTGGCGCGTCGCACAACCGACTACAGCCTCTCACAAGTTAGAAAGAAAACACAAAGCCAATCAGTTTAGCGATGTGTGTTCAGGAGGCGGGACTCAGATCTATTAACCGTTTGTGTAATTGGCCAATTTTTTTTTTTAACGACGACAAGCCGGAATGAAAACAAGCCGAAATGAACTAGGAGTAACGAGGCTATTTTTAAAATGTAAGGAGTAGAAAGTACAGATAATTGCGTGAAAATGTAAGGAGTAGAAGTAAAAAGTCGTCTGAAAAATAATTACTCCAGTAAAGTATAGATACCCAAAATTTCTACTTAAGTAATGTAACTAAGTATTTGTACTTCGTTACTTGACACCTCTGATGATAATATTGTAAGACTCACAAATTTATCAGCATCCAACCTGATTTGTCCTTTTTGTTCATTTCTGAACCCAGCTCCTCAAAACTTTCAAAAAGACAGAAGGAACAGCGGCACAGAATATCATAAGCATCCTATCAGTTATGAATCTGGTATGTTCTGTTATATTCTTCATCACTTTAAATCTGACAATAATTCACTAGATTAAATAGTATACCCAAAGATGAACATTATTTACTCAGCTTCATGTCACCGAATCCTTTTATTTTTCGCTTTTCTAACTAAAAAGGTAAATTATGTGGTTGTCCTGCTCATTTCTGTCCATGAATAAAAGTCAACGGTGAGTTCCTGTTCTGAAGCTTCTAAAGTCACATGCAATTGTTTGATGCTATTGAAGCTTCGGAAGAAGAATTCACCATTGACTATCATTGTGATGACAGAAAAGAGCAGGAAAACCAGGAAAATTTCAATTTCCTAGGAAGGAAAAAAGACTTTGGGAGTTTGAATGACATAAGTGTCAGTAAAAAAATACAGAATTGTTGGGTATCCCTTGAATTTTGGTATATACGGCCTGGAATGTTAATATGTATATGCTTAATTCTGTTTTAATTTCAGAGCTTGTTCGTCGCTTTACCCTATTTCTCAGCAGCATCAGATTTGTGATTTATGCACCTACTATTGGAACAGCTCTGACATCCAAGATTATTTAATAGCTTTTCTGTTGCAAAGCTTTTGGTTTAGAACTATTTATTAGTTTTATTGTACTGGTTCTCTGAATTTTGAGGCCCTCACAGATGCAGTTGCAGATAATATTTTTTTGGGCTCTTGTATAAATAACTTTGGCATAATTTGTGTTAATTCTTCTGAACACTGCTTATTTGTCTCATTGTTCAGAATGACACCATGGGAAAAGGTGAATGCATCTTGAAAGCACTTGCTGTTTACCTGGCCCTCTCAAACCTTGTGAAGGAGTGCACGGTAAAATTATTTACATTTATAAAAAATCTTGTATGTTTCTCTAAAACCAACTCCCCCTTTCACCCCTGATCTGTTTTTAATTGTTGCTTTTTGTATTTGACTTTTTTTTTTTTTTTTTGGATGTTGAACATGAAGTCCTCAATACGCAAGACCACCTTAGGAATCTATGTGGTCAAACATGAAGGAGCAGAGGCTACAGATCCTTACAAAGATGTTGGCATCATGATTTACGGCATCTAAATACATGACAACCTGAACAATGTGCAGAAGTGTGTTCTTCAATGCTTGGTCTTATTTACGCCTGAAAAATAATCTCCTGTAATCTAAGGTTAGGAACATTTCTGGTCTTTCTATAATGTTGCACTGTTGACTATTACAGTACTTTTGTTTCAATATCAAACATGTTACATTCCTTTGAATAATAGTCTTGTTTTTAACAACTGATAAATTATTTGCTGCTTTTTTTGCAGAACACCTTTATAAGTAATGATTGATAAATCCTTTCACCTAAAGGCAATATGCTTCTTTTTTTTTAAATTAATTATTTTCTTGAAAAGTGAAGGCAGTCTTTACAGAGTAATTATTGTGTAAATGTTCACATTGGAAATGTTTGTAAAAATGTAAACAAAATTGTAAAAAAAGAAAAAGTGAATGTATTCATTGAATAAACTCATAATGAAACTGGATTATTTGTTTTGGTTGAATGTAAAAAAATTAATTAATTTTAGGATAATTGAACTTAATTAACTTAATTGTTTTGGACAAAATTAAGACTGTTAACCTTATTCAACTAAACAGCATTGGATTAACCTTATGTAATGAATTAAAGTTCATTGAAATAAATAATGTTACATAAATCCAACATAACCCAGTTATGTGGGACCGGTTGGCATAAAATAGTTAATTAAAGCCAACATATCATTTCTTAGAGTGTATGTGGAAAATCTAAGCAATTCTTGCAGCTTGCAATTCTCAAGTTAAGCATTTTAACACTGACTGGTGCTCTTTTACAGATAAAGACACAGATAAAGTCAGTTATATTCACTTCACCAACATCATAGAGACTGTTGTGTGAAACATGCAATTGATTCTGTTATGACCTGTAATCAGGCTTATAATCGATATGTAAAGGGAAAACACCGTAATGCGATTCCTTATAAGAGAAATCGAAGTGTAAAGGTTTTTATAAGAAACCTTATAACGGAAAACAAGATAAAGAGTTTTTATAAGAAACTCTTGACTTTGGTTTATACTAAAAGACACTGAGACATGTTTAATTTGAAATTGTTTAATTGGTTTATAGTAAAAGACACTGAGACATGTTTAATTTGAAATTGTTTTATTTTGCTAATCTGATTGGTTAAAGAAAAGACATTCGAGAGAAAAAGATGTTTATTGAAATAATACAATGCTGAAATGAATGAAGTATATCCTGTGTTGTAAGCATGCATCGTTAGATAGAAAAAATGACATGTATTAGAAGGCATATTCAGTAAAATGAAAAAGTATTACCTGGTTGTCATATTCCAGACCAAGAGGAGAAGACGGCTGAGGGTCCGAGCTCGCATGAAGAGAGCCAGGCAAAGCAAGGCGTCTTATAAGAAAATTGTGAAAAGAATGAAGGAGTTGACAATTGTTCCAGATCTGGGATTGGAGAAATTATCCATATGTAATTGAATATGTAATGAAGGGGTGTGATGAAATGAATTATAAAAAGTACAGTGAGACATATGAGAGGCAGACGCTGTGAAGAAAGACGGCCTCGCCCTTGTGTGATGGTCCAAGCCTGCCACCTGCTGACGAAGCTTGTGAACTGACAACTTTTGAACTTTGTATTGAATTTTAATATTGTGCGTAGAACAACTGTTATAGGAAAAATAAAATATTTGATATAAAAAGAACCAACTTGCTATAAGTCTCCACTTTATGAAAGAGTTGAACTGAACAAAACCACGGAGAAGTCTTTCGACTGGATTGTGAGTATGGACATTTGAATACTTATTTAGTACGAATTTGACTTACTTTACCTTAACCTGAGAATAATTAAAATAAGGTAGAAGGTGCAGATATTTAAGAACTATAAGGGGAATTAAATTGAACACCATAAAACAAGATAAAGCTGATGTGAAAAGTCGATTATTAAAAAAATGCATGTGTACTTCAAAGTCAGTTTTATTCTGAACATTTCTCACTAAGTCAAACAGTCATATTTCTTTTTCTCAAGCATGAATGAAATGGTGGTGAAATTTACTCAACATTTTCTCAGTAAAATTTATAAAGTCCCTAACTAACCCTAACTCTCTTTATAAAGTCTCTCACTGCAGAAATGTAAAGATACTTGAGGCTCCATTTGTCCTGCAGATATTTGCTGTGAAAATGTTGCGCAAGTTTACATTTTTGGATTTACTTGTTGGATCTTGTTCATTGAAGAAATGGAATGTATTTGTCCCTGTTCTCTACAACATGATGATGCTGCAAAAACAGTTCTCTACAGACCAACAAACACACAAAGCAGTGGGACCAGCAGAGTAAAGACACGTTTCACATCTACACAATGATCGACAAGTGCAACAGGTACCGTATAAAAACTGTTAAATATATGTATTAAGTAGAATTCACACAAAATGGCTCATTTATATACCCGATTGTCACACTCAAATAAGGAGTCACACATTCCACTGCTTTTCATACGGACTGATATTACTGATGACGTGATATCTTGTTAATTTGGGATGTAATAAATTCTTTTTAAAGGGGTGGTATCATGTTCTTTTTACAAGATGTAAAATAAGTCTCTGATGTCCTCAGTGTGTGTGTGTGTGTGTGTGTGTGAAGTTTTAGCTTAAAATACCCCACAGATATTTTTAAAGTCGTCACTTTTTAAGGGTGAGCAAAAATGCACCACTTTGTGCCTGTCCCTTTAAATGCAAATGAACTGCTGCTCCCGGCACAGAGGGCAGCGCTACAACAGCTTCTGTCCTTTTACCTCACACACACACTGATCATTTCACAAACTTTTAGCCTTTTATGTTCAAACCGGAGTCAGATGATGTCAACAGAGTCAATGATGGAGAGACTCAAGAAGAAGTGGCATGTAACGGTTAGTTAACAGCTATTTTCACCAACGGGCAAAACTGGTGAGAATCTGAGTGCATCAGTACAGGAGTTTACCAATCAGTGCAAATCAAAACAAAACACCACCAAACACACTAGAAAGCGCTTGCTTTAATATAATTTGACAGGTTCAGCACAAAACAGAAGAAACATTCATATAAGACAGTAAAACCACATGGATATGAGCAGAGAACTACAGCTGTACAAGAGTGTAAAAGGGAAGAGAACAAACTCTACAGTTCGTTTACATCAAACATCTCAGACTCATTAACCGTCAGAGATCTTTGGTCAAAGACCCCCCCCCCCCCACACACACACACACACACACACCAAAAACAGGTGTTTTTGACTAAGTGTGACAGCACAGCACCAGTGAAGTGAACCAGCGGATCCGAGTGTCTCACTCAGGTCCTTGCGCTGATGTCATCAGTGGTGTGCGACGGCCTGTGGGTTGTAGACGGGCGGCAGGACTCTGCGTGAGTTCGCTCTGACCCACGGGTGCTCGATCACGCTCCTGAGCGGCAGACGCATGGAGGGACTGTGGCGGAGCAGCTTCGAGATCAGGTCACGAGCGCCGTCAGAAACCACTTTAGGAAACTGCAGATCCACCTGAGACGCACACACGGACCTCAACGTGAACAGGGTATTCAACAAACATCCAGAACAAAAGCTACAAGATAATAAAACAGCAGTCAAATATACTTTGCATTCTCAAAAAAAAAAAAAAAAAAAAAAAAAAGTTCAGAAATCATCATAACCTCCAAATAGTCATTTTTAAAGAATCTTTTGGGTCGTTTAAAATATTTAGCATATTACATATTCCCAACACTAGGGGCGTGCACGAGTTCTTTGCAGGGACACCAATGAACAATAACCGACCATGATCGTGACGTGCAGAAATTTAATTCCAGTAACAACTACAAATACAACTGGAGAATTGTAGAATTCTAACAACTTACTTGAAAAATATTTTAAAACTTGAATTTCCACTCGCACACAATTTCTTAGAATTTAACAAACTTCTAATTTTCTTACTTTCTAACTTTAGTTAAGAATAGTTTGTATTCTTAACTTAAAGAGAACAAGATAAAACTTAATTTGAATTCCTGAAAAGAAAGTCTGCCTAAAAATCTGTCAATAACTTTAATACCCAAAGGTGAGACATTTAATGAACGTATTGGGTCAATTAAAATATTATGCATATATTACCATTAATAAGGATGTGCATAAGTTCTGTAAAGTTAATGTTTTGGTTGTTACTAAATTTTTTTTACAAAAAGTCAAATGGGACTTCATTTTAAATTTTATAATTATGAAAATTTCTTGAGAAAAACATTTTTGCTCCAAAAACACTTAAAAACTTAAAGTTAGATGATAAAATGGCAGTTTATGATCAATTTTAATTTCCTCAAGTGCATTTACAAATTCTTAAGTATGAAGTTAACATTTTGCATTTTCAAAAACCCTTGAGAAATTCCTGAAAAGAATGTTCTTAAAGGACAACTCCAGTGAAAAATGAACCTAGGGGTAATTAACACATGGTAACAGAGTCGATCGTTCCCTGGGATGCGTTTTCATGATAATCGAATATAAAGTGTTTTATCTCTAAAAACAGATTAGCGCATAACACTAGTATATGAGGCAGAGAGCAAGTAAAAGTAAATCGCTAGTTAAAACCACTAACAAGGTATTTATATCGTTACAGTATTTATATCGTTTTTAGCTCTTATAACACACCCACGTCCAAATGATCTGAGGGCGCGGCGGGTATAGATGTATACACTAGATGTCGCCTTCGCTACTGCAGTTCATTGGAATGAAACCGTAGCCAAGGCGACATCTAGTGTATACATCTATACCCGCCCGCGCCCTCAGATCATTTGGACGTGGGTGTGTTATAAGAGCTAAAAACGATATAAATACTGTTCGTTTTCTCACACAAACCGCTCGTTTCGTGTCTTAGGCCATCAGTGTGTACTTACGATGGGGAATTGTTTAATTTGGACGATGGGGAATTGTTTAATTTGGACGATGGGGAATTGTTTCATTTGGACGATGGGGAATTGTTTTATTTGGACGATGGGGAATTGTTTTATTTGGACGATGGGGAATTGTTTTATTTGGACGATGGGGAATTGTTTAATTTGGACGATGGGGAATTGTTTCATTTGGACGATGGGGAATTGTTTAATTTGGACGATGGGGAATTGTTTCATTTGGACGATGGGGAATTGTTTCATTTGGACTTCTCTGTGCTTGCTCTTTGAGACAGTGACCATAGACCTGCATGAAATGACTGACAGACAAGAACGGTTTGACCTAAAAATATCAAAATTGAAACTACTGCGGAAACAAAGACACCTACATCTTGGATGCCCTTGAGGTAAGCTAAACCATACCAAAATTTAATTTCAAAGTGAACTATCCCTTTAAATAAGCATATGAACACACATTACTCAGGATGTGCTGGAGTTCACTGAAGCCAATGCGACTTTTGGCAGAAATTAGTCAAATTTTATAATGAAATGACAAATTTCTCTTTAAGAAAAACAAAAGTGTTATGAAATTAAGAATTTGCACTTGAAAGCAAATTTTAAAAAATTGTCAAAAAAAAAAAAAAAAAAAAAAAAACCCATAACAATTTTGAGAACCGGCGCTCAGATCTTGAAGTGTTTCTGCTGACTGACGGCAAGGGCTCGTTCGTAAAAAAAGAAACGCATTTTTAGTAGATAATAAAATTTGGCAGATATATTAAAGCCGATAAATGTATTTTGTCAAATAGGCTTCATAAAAATTATAATGAGAATGTTATACTTTTTTATTTTTGTCTTCAGGCTCTCAAAAGTTGAATTTAGATTTATCGGCCAATATATCGGTTATCGGCTTTCAAATATAAAGAATTATTTGTATCTGCCAAAATGTGAATATCGGTGCATGCCTAATACACATATTCCCATTACTCGGGATCTGCACAAGCTCTCTAAAGCTGATGTGACTGGCAAAAAAACGAAAAAAGAATGGGCTCAATTTTCATGTGTGCATCTCTAGAAGTAAGAGGCCGTGTCAGGAAGGTGTTTGTGGACAGACCTTGGTGATGCGCTTGTAGGTCTCGGTGTGGCTGGCCGTCTCGAACGGGGGGTTTCCCACCAGACACTCGTAGCACAGCACGCCGATACACCACAGGTCCACCTTCTCATCGTGTGTGTGTCCCTCGATCATCTCCGGCGGGAGGTAGTCCAGCGTGCCACACATGGTGCGCCGTCTGAAACACACACACACGCGTTCGGGTGTGTTATGAGGTGTATGAAGCAGCACAAATTCAAAGCACTGCATGGTCTTGTAACGGTAACTCCCAGGGATAATATTCCCAAGACATTCACGACCTTCCATCATTACACGTTTTTAAAACCCACATCCTTTTGCTTATTGTTTTTATGATCTGAATCTTGTCATGTTTATCTTTTCAGTTTAATTATGTTACCCATTCAGTTTATCTGCACCGTTTCTTTGTATCATATTGTAAAGTGACCTTGAGTTTGTAGAAACGTATTATGGGGTGTGTGTGTTACCGTAGCGACGGCGCATGGACGGACCAGCCGAAGTCTGCGATCTTGAGCTCTCCCCTGAAGCCCAGCAGGAGGTTCTCAGGCTTGATGTCTCGGTGGATCACCTTCTTCTCGTGACAGTAGTTCAGAGCGTCCGCCAGCTCCTCCATGTACTGGACACACACACACACACACACACACACAGATCAGCGTGCGTACGCACAACAGACCGGGCTCGTACAGATACCTCAAAGAACTTCCAAGACTTTCAACTACTATTTTTGGTTTTCCAGCACTACAATCAGAGATTTCACTCAAGCAATATCTTTAGTATTTTTTAAACCCAAATTACAGATATGAGGTATCCAAAATACAACGCATTTAATAATATATATATTAATTACAACGTTTATAATGACTATTCTAGATCAATAAATAACATGTTGGCGTACTTATCGAGAAAAGGCCTGATGGGGGTTTATCAGACGGGCTGCAGTGTTCATTTTGCATGAAAAGATTCTATTTAGTTTTTTTTTAAATAAAATTTCATATATTTTATTTAAATAAGTCAAGCACTTTTCAAGTACCTCTTCGTAAATACGGAAGTTTTCAAGGGTTTTTTCCCAGGACTTACAGTTCTAAAAGTAAAATCCAAATACATTGAGTGTCTTGAACAAACCCTGACAGACCATGACAGTGGTGTGTGTGTGTGTGTGTGTGTGTGTGTGTGTGTGTGTGTGTGTGTGTGTGTGTGTGTGTGTGTGTGTGTGTGTGTGTGTGTGTGTGTGTGTGTGTTCACTCACGGTGGCGGTGCGCTGGTCATCGAAGCGTCCGCAGCGCTGGAGCTCCTTGTACATCTCTCCGCGCGGCGCGTACTCCAGGATCAGATACACACGCGAGTCGTCGTAGAAGTAGTTGTAGAACTGCAGGATGTTTGGATGCCTGTACACACACACACACACACACACAGCGTTAATTTCATTACGAAATTACCAAAACATTTTCACCGACGAAAACGAGGCGATAACTTTGAATGACAAAAATCATCTACATTTTTGTCAACTAATAAAAACTAGATAAAAATGTTCGGTAGAGACACGTAAACAGTGAGAATATCAGATGTGCATCAGCGCATTCAGTCTTAAAGTGACAGTGCGTAATAAACCTAATGCCGTCTGTGCCCTTAATATTAATCAAACAACAAAAGAAAAAGAGAAGAGCATTCACTGCTTTAATAAGGATTAATTATTTCATTTATACAAATAAATACAGTCAGTCAAAAGAAGACCGCGTTCTACTATAGGAGAAGTGGTGTTATTTAATTAAGATATTTTTAATGTCACAGCAGTTAATCTGTGTCTGTACTACATGTTCAAGGTTAATAGATGTTTTCTCTGAGAGTTTATAACGGGTTTGGGAATTATAATTCTAAATTCTAAAGGAATGCATTACAATTCAACTAAACACATTAGATTTTAGTCGACTACATCTACTGTAGATTTAGTTGACTAAAATATTATTGTATTTCATCAACTAAAACAATTCAGATGACTAAAATATGACAAACTAAATGGCATTTTAGTCAAAAGACTAAATCAAAATCGACATGAAGCAATAGCATCAGCTATTCAAACTTGTTTTTCAGGAATGAACCATCTTTATAATTGGTTCATGGAATCATTGGTTCACTCATTCGTCCAAAGCGTGGATCCAGAAATGAAACGCCATTTATATAGTGCTTTTAACAATATAGATTGTTTTAACCCTTAGGGGGTCTAAGGTGTTTTAGGGGTCAATGAGATGTTTTGACATGCCCTGACATTTGTGTCAGATCAGCAGCTCAAACACACACACACACACACACCTGAGGTGCGACTGGATCTCGATCTCTCTCCTCAGCTGATGCTCGACTCCCTCCTTCTCCATCTGAGACTTGAACAGGACCTTCAGCGCCACGACGGCCTTCAGCTTGCGCTCTCTCGCCAGATACACGTTCCCAAACTTGCCCTTTCCCAGCGGACGCCCGATGTCGAAGTCTTTAATGGAGAACTTCCTGGAACAGCAGATATTAAACACACTGATGTTCTTCCTCAGGGTTTCGGTCTCGTTCTCCAGTACACACATCTAAACGCTCTTACATCAAGATACTGATCAGGTGTAACTTCATATACACAGTTTTACAGTGAACTCACTTTGAGCTCGACTTGACTGGAACTCTCCCAGGACCTGAAAGAAGACTATCTATCAGTGATCATGGTTTAAACTATCACACGCAACAAAAATGGTGTTTTAGTACGTCTGTGAGAATTAAGATCATTTATAATCTAGTGCACTGAACAGTTTCACCCGCCACACAGTGAAGTATCTTTGAAACCACCTTCACAGCCATGTTGCCATCACCCACATCTTTATAGTTAGTTTATAAAGAGGGTTTGTTCATGGCACATTCTCAAGGTTTTACCTGAAACAGTGTGTGTGTCTGGATTCATCTCACCAGCAGTCTGAAACACACATACACACAACATGAGCATCAGACACACAGCAGTGACGTAACGTTAGAGCTGGAGAAGAGCACGTGATCTCTGTAAACTGCACTATAACTCGCTAAATTAATATAAATATCATGTTATTGTTTGTGTCACCTGTGTTTGCAGAGCTCTGGGTTCCCTGTTCTCTTTATTCTGATTAAAAGAAACACAAAAATATCTTAAACAACACACACTGAACAAATAAAGCACT
>NC_138233.1:2143602-2231102 GCF_964197995.2 Scardinius erythrophthalmus
GGCTGGCTGCAGAAGTGAGTCAAATCTGTATCTCCCTCATGTTAAAATTACCAACTTTACAGCAGAAAAAAACATGTTTACAGCCTGGATCTCTATGTGGCTTTGGTCTATACAGCTAATTTTGCCCTTCATAACAACTGTGAGGGGGGTGAATTATTTTATAACTCGTCCGTTTAGTTGATTAATATTTAAATTTAAGGGTGTGGCCAGTGGCCACTTGAGTGACAGATGGATTCCCGCTGTCAGTGCTAGCCGTTTGTCTGCTGTTACTAGCCGTCACTTCACCTCAGCAAATGTTAGCTGCTGAACTTGCCATCTCTGCAGTGTTTGTGCTTTTTTTCGGGATTATTTCATACAATTTAATACTTGGGTACAAAGCCCACGTCTTTGGATTCAGTCGTTATCGTTCGAGAGAACAACCAGCGCTGTATTTCAGTTGTTTTCCTCCGTGAACCTGCACTAATGGATGTCTGACAATTTCGTTGCTTTTTGGGGTTTTCAAATTTAAAACGTCAATAAATGCTCGTTCGTTCTGCTCTCACGGAACAGATGGATTATAATATGCTTATGTACCGTCAGATGAAATCATGCAGGCGTCGGCGCTTTCTCCGTCCGTGCAATAAATGCACATGAATGAGCGCGGATTTTCTAGCGCATTTACTTGCACTTCAAAGGCAATATATCTATGGTTTAACGGTTAAACCATAACCCATTTGAGAGACGGCCAAAATCAGAATTTAAAATGGACTGAATAAGCTCTCTACGAACTTGAGCGATGCCGCGCTGACGGACCATGAAAGAGTGACGGACATGTATGCACATAAATCACTGTCACACACAAACACTCGAAGTAATACACAGTCTCACTTGTAGCCATGTCTTTGAACTATTATAATATTTCGAAGGGCAAAAATAGGAACGTTTAATTGGCTTTACATCATCAGCTAACTCGATCACGTCGAGCTAGGTGATTTCAGATAGCCAGGCCAGGCTCCTCAGCTCCACTCACGCTCCGCCTGTTTGCCTATTTTCTGTTATCCGGGAGTGACGCAAGGCCAAGATGGCGACGGCCGGCTCCGCCCACTTTAGGCTTCAAAAATGCTCTTCAGAAACCTACGGGTGACGTCACGGACACTACGTCCATATTTTTTTACAGTCTATGGCAGGGATAGACAACTCCGGTCCTGGAGGGCCAGTGTCCTGCAGAGTTTAGCTCCAACCCTAATTAAACACACCTGAACAAGGCAATCAGTGTTTTCAGGATTACTAAATAGATACAGGCAGGTGAGTTTTTATCAGGGCTGAAGCTAAACTCTGCAGGACAGTGGCCCTCCAGGACCGGAGTTGTCTATCCCTGGTCTATGGTCTATGCTTGTCACTGTCGCGGCAAGTTTAAAAGGCTGCACTGTACGGTTATTTATACACCGTTCATTAATACATACTTGGTTCCCAACCTGGGGTCCGAAGGGGGGCGCGGGAGCGGATATGCTTTGAGGTGAATTTCAATTACAATTTCTTTATTTCAAATGTATAGGAGCGTTGCGCGTGGCAAGCGCGCTGATAATGTAAGAGACGCCGGCGCGACCACAACAGTGCCCAACATCAAATGGCAAACGTAATGCAAGCGGAACGAAACTGCTCGTTATTGTGTGGTTGAAGGACCGTTTATCAGTTTGTACCAGTGCAGCGCGAGCCGATCGTGATCATGCGACACTAGCTGCGTTTACATGGACACTTATAATCGGATTGACGGCTCAATCGGACTAAAAAACCTTCATGTAAACACCTTAATCGATCCGATTGAGCTCGATCCGAATGAAATTTTGATCGGATTGAAAGGGGTGGTTTATCCCTTTTGTAATCCGATCGAGAGAACATGTAAACACTTGATCGGATTGAAAACCGAAACTGAAAGGACTGCGCATGTGCGATGACGTTAAATAGCGTAATGACGTATGACGTGCGGAACGAGCTGTTCTTCCTGTTGAATAAAGTGTCATATTAATAAGTTTCCCGTCATTCTAAAATCCTCATTTCACTCGCGCGTCTGTAAAGTGAAGCAGGACAACGTCCCACCAGTCCTTGTTTTGGATTCTCATCCACAGACGTCTGGTTTTGGCCGCGGGGAGGGGCATTTTTACTGCGTGATCAATAAGCAGCACGGCAAAACTGATTAATATTACGTCTGCTGTTTAAAACAAATAAAGAACCAATGTAACAGGTACAGAAAGTGTTTTGTTAAAACGTATGTATTGATTGTTATAATTCTCACAAAATTGTTTTTCACATGCACCTGATATGATTGCCTAAGTGAGTTGAGTACGTTTCCCCTTTAATTGCTGTGATGTCACCATGAACCTACATAATTTCCTGTTTTGTCTCCTCCTCTTCCTCTTGGCATTGTAATTGCATGGAAGAGGTGGGTTATTTTTGGCTCCTGCTAATCCTCATTAATCTTTATTTTAATTGTTGCTTTTATGTCTATATCTTTATTGCAAATTATGTGTATTATGTTATTTTACTTACCTGTGTGGTTATTTTTGTCATTTTGCCCAATTTAAGTTATATTTGTGTCTTTGGCCCATATGTGGAGATGAAAAGCACATGGTAATTAAATGTAAGTCACATTTGTTTTATAGAGCAAAATAAGGGTGATTATACTCAGAGGCTGCTTTTATTTGTTTTACATCAGGTATGTTTTCTCTGTATTTTTGCTCTTGGCATTGTAATTGCATGGAAGAGAGCAAAATAAGGGTGATTGTACTCAGAGGCTGCTTTTATTTGTTTTACATCAGATATCAGAGTAAAACCCAGTGAAACCGCCGCCTGTTGTCCCGTGTCTGTCTTCAAAACGCAGAAAAGTGATTTTATAACTGGTGTCGCGAGCCACCGGTTACACCAATAGAGGAGAATATTTATGCGCGAAAAGCGGGAAACTCTGTATTTGTGCAGTGTGCGCATGTCAAAACATCAGATCCGATTTGAAGCTTGTGACATATAAACGCGCACATCAATCCGATTACTTTATTTATCATTCATGTAAACACCTTGTTCGGATTCATCAATCGGATTGATTTCATTCCGATTGTGTCCATGTAACTGCAGCTAGTGTTACTGCACAGCGCTAATAAAAGATCCAGTAAATAAAGCATTTCAATTCGCCACTGAAGTAATAACATCGCTGCGAGATCTAGTGAGAAACATTCACATTTCTCCGTTATTAACGGATCAGCGCTGACGTGGAAACCTGGAAGAAACAGTGTCCACAGATCAGCAACATTCACCATGGATTTACTGTAGTAACACTAACTGCACCCATGGAAGTTTGACAGGAATAGACATAATGCCTTCAAGTAACATTACATTGGTTTTATTTTTACATTATGAATACAATTGCTGCCCTCAAATGTTAATCTGAAATAAAATAAACCTTTGTTTATAACTACTACAATATTACATTTTTGTTTTGTTTTATATGCTCATAAGAAGAGTGAATTATAGCTCTAGAATTGCTCAAAGTAAAAAAAAAAAAAAAAAATCATACTTTATGATGTTTTTTAATTTAAAAAAAAAAGAATAAAAAAATGAAATCAAGGAAATTTCTCTAGCATTTCTTTCTTTTTGCTGTATCAAAAACGTACCGAACCGAACCGTGACACAAGTGTATCATACCGAACCGTGAATTTTGTGAACCGTTACACCCCTAAATAAATATATATATATATATATATATATATATATTTTGGGGGGGGGGGGTGTCACGGATTGTTAAATATGTACATGGGGGGGGCCCCCCAAGGAAAAAGGTTGGGAACCACTGAGTCACAGGATAAGGAGTCATCGTCGTCGAAAAAGTCCATAATAGACCGTAAAAGGAAACGTGACCGGAGATTACAAAAAACAAGGGTTAATGTCGGGATAGCTAATGCAGGAGAAAGCTTTCAAAAGAGACGCTGAAGTTTCCTGTTTTCTTCTCGACAGGTAAGTCAATGTTACTGTCTTAATTACAAGCTTTTCATTGCTTGGTTGTATACTTTATTAGTTTATATACAGTAGAACATTTATAGTTAAAAGTTAAACAGGCTCTTTGATGAATAGCAGCTATTGAGTAAAGTAGAGAAGGTCCTAAAAACAAGGTTGTAAGTTTTGTTTGATCAAAACTAACATTCGTTTGTTCGTGGTGTCAAGTTGCAGTTTGTTTGAAATAACAAACCAGTTCACCCGAAGGAAAACTCGATGAAGTGCTAGAAGCTTAGCTTTTTGGTACATAACGGCTACCGTAGATGCAACACGCACTTTAAAAAGTGAGGCGCTGTAGAGCGCTATTCGTTTGAATGCAAAATACAATTTCAATGCTAGATGGGAGAAATTCCTACTTATTGTCCCTTTAAATATTTTGTTGCATTGTAAAAAGTGTCGGTGAATAGGACGGACCTATCCGCGATCGCTCTCCATGGTTCTGACCAAAGAAGAGCGCTTTGTAATCTCCATTACGCATCATACCTGGCGTTGTCTCTTAGTGCGCTATGAAGACTCTTGACTATAACTTAACTAAAGGTATACTACCACTAAAGGTATACCATTGCTAGGCGTCTTCAGGGCTATCATCCACTCTTGAGGCAGAGGCGCTGGCGCCCTCCTAGCAACGGCGCTGGTCACCGAAAAAGATATGATACATCATGAGATGCGCAAATATGTCTGGAGACATGACATGTAAGACATGATTTTGACCACTTCAATGAGTTTTGTTTTGTAGAAAGACTCTTTTTAAAAGATTTTCGTTTTGTATAAATTGTATCTTAATTTTGATCAATGTTTTGTCAACCAATTGCCTGTATTTAAAATAAAAAGAAAATATATAGCAGACAATGTAATAAGGCGCCGCATTGATCGCATTGCACGTGAACTGAAGGGCGCCGAAACTCAGCTTGTGCCTCACAGATTTGAGAAATATAGGCTATCTATCTATTATAGAAAGCTTGACATGTCTACTTTTAAACGAAAATATTCAAAACCAAAAGAAATAGGCTCTCTGATTATGAAATCCATATGAAATATGAATTTCTCTCTGGCGTTCATGGTGAGTCCGCATCGTCAACTTCATCTTTGCAGCGACAAAGAAAACACCAGTTTATTAATAAATAATTAAATGTCTCCTTGCTATTTTAGACACATTCATAATCATTACTTTTACCAGTTCTTTGTGGCTAGCTTTAAGCGTGTGGTCGTGCGCTTGAGTGCGGATATTACAAACGCTCATTATCCTGTGTAGGCTATATAGCCTATTTAAGTAGTATAATTAAAATAATATACAGGGGCGATTTGTCCACGAATGGCTTAAATGAACAGCTACTAGTCGACTAGAATTTTTTTTAAGTCGGAGTCAGCCCTTATTCCACATATTTTCGAACCAGGAAGCAGGCCATTCTGGGTTGGGCGAGCGACCCTGCGGAATGAGCGAGCGGAGCGGACTATTCAGAAATGCGCTCTCCGCTCACGAGCTCTAGTCGGAACAAACCCGAACAACTGTCTGCTGAATTTGCGCAGAAACATCAAAAAAGACGTAACCAGCTTTTTAAATTTGTTTTTAAAACTAAACATTTAGACTATTTTAGCACAAATTATGAGCTTATTGACGATTTTTTATAGTTCTTGACAAAATTAGAACTTTTTTTTTTTTAAGAAAAGTTTTGGGTGGGCCTGTTGAAAAGTAGGTGGGCCTAGGCCCGTCAGGCCCACCCATAACGCCGTGCCTGCTCTGACACACAGGCTGACCTTAAACAGTGCAGTGGCCAATGTTATCGGTAACTGGTGTTCGGCCATCATGATGTTGATTTCCAGAAGCGTCTCACAGGATCTGTGTGTGAGTCTATTGAAAATACATTTAAATGCATTTAAAATAGCACTTAAAGCATGTTATAACACTCTTATTTAGGGAGATTTTTTTTATATATATAGGGGTACAAAACATCAAAGTTCAAGTTAATTTTATTTATATATCATATATTTTATAACAGCCACTGACTGAACAAAGTGCTTTACAGAACTACAAGATTAAGATAGTAATACCATGTAAAACAGCACAGCACAGATACAGCAAATAAGAGCAGCCTTAAGCAGGAGTAGCAAAAACATTGTCAGACTTAAAACCCCTTGCTCATCACCCCCAATTTTGGCAAGTGCTGCATACATGAAATGCCCAAAATAAAAAGGTTACTGCTCATAAGTAATTCTGAATAGAAACATAACACACATACATTTAGAAAGCCAACCCTTGAGAGTTTATAGTTCAAGACTCAAATTTAACCAGACTGTTATTAATATTGAGATATATAAGCTCAAACATATTTTGAACTAAAATAATCTAGGATCACCAGTGATCCCTGCCAGGTAAGGGGTTAAAATAAAAAATAGGAAAACAGAAATGGCAAACCAATATCAGACTCATCAATAATAAAACAGAAATGGCAGTATCAGACTTAGCTTGTGTCAACAGGGCTGCCAACTTTTGAGTTTAGCTTGGAGTGAGATCTTTTTTGGGGGGGGGGGGGGGACTAAATAGAATTTTATGAAGTTTAGGGACAACATGTTACAATGTTCACATTGTACAATGACTGGTAGTGTACAGTTTTTATTATTGCTTGACAAAAATTTCTAAATTTCATTTCCATTCTTGTGATTTGATTCCGATTTTGATTCAATATTGACTAATTTGGATACATGTTTATTTTAAATTTTATTTAAAAAAATAATCTCACCTAATGCTGTAAACATAGAGGGCATTAAATATAATGCAGTTTTTGTTATAATAACAATTATTTAATGACATAAGTAAAAATATAATAAATATGTAATATAGTGCTCAGCAAAATCTCCTCTCTAGCTATTTTTTCTATTCAATTAACAGGTCATTAAATGGCTTTCCTGAGGTAAATGTAACGTTATGTGACATAATTGTTCTCCTGCTGTTATATGGACCTCTTTCCGTGGTTGAAAAACACTAATTGGTCGATATTATGTATACTTTCGGTAAGTTGTACTGCATCTTTAAATAAAAAGTAACAGATGATCGGTTCACGTGCACTTGAACTGAGGCGCTCAGCGATCTGTCACGTCACATTTACAAGCGCCAAACATATTGTTGTCTGAATTTCGTAATAAAATTGACGGACTCTAAAGAGCTGAGAATTAGTTTAATATTAAAAGTACCTCTTTGCTCCGCAATTTTTCTGTGTGTGAGAAAATGGATGTGTGGCGTGAGAATGTGTGAAAAGTGTCAATTACGTGAGTCTCACGCTCAATGCGTGAGAGTTGGCAGCCCTGCGCTTGTGACACACATCACCATGGAGATTACTCATAATTTTAACAAGATGTCATGTTGTCTTTAGCTGTATGATGCCTTCCCGGGAAATATAACGAAGCGGTTGCCAGGACCTCATCAGACAATAATCTCAAACTAGTGCTGGATATCAGTCATGTGATCATCACGGCCCAATCACAGCCAGCGTACTGATACTCAGATCAACAGCTCTCTTACTCATGAGATATGGGTTACATACTGGAGACATGATGAAAGCAGGAAGATCCAGATCTACAGGAGTGACGTTTACTGACTATTGACCGGTAAGATCCACAGAGAGGAAGAACTCTCGAAGACTGGAAAGAGTGTGTGAGTGAAGGTGGTTGTGAATGTGTGTAGATGTGTGTTAGTTACAGGATCAGAGAACGACACCGTTCCTCCGTCATAGTCCAGATAAACTCTCACACGATCAAGCTTCTGTTTAACAAGAAAACCAGAACCTAAAGACACTCCGTACTGATTATACTGCACACTCCAGACATCCTCTTCATCCTCATCATCCTCGTCCTCTTTATCCTTGTCCTCTTCATCCTCGTCCTCTTCATCCTTGTCCTCTTCATCCTCGTCCTCTTCATCCTTGTCCTCTTCTTCCTCGTCCTCTTCAACCTCGTCCTCTTCAACCTCGTCTTCTTCATCCTTGTCCTCTTCATCCTCATCATCCTCGTCCTCTTCATCCTTGTCCTCTTCATCCTTGTCCTCTTCATCCTCGTCTTCTTCATCCTTGTCCTCTTCATCCTTGTCCTCTTCATCCTCGTCCTCTTCATAAACCACATCAGTGTAGAAGAAACCCCCTCCCTTCCTCTGTTTTGATGCTGTAGTTACTCCAAGAGTCCAGTATTCACTCTCTGTAACCTCCACATCCCAGCAGTGTGTTCCTGAGCTAAAGCCCTCTGAACCCAGAACACAGAGACAACAGTCAAATCTCTCTGGATTATCAGGAAGAGTTTGTTTGTTCCAGCTGTTTGTCACACTGGTCAGATCATCAGACAGGACGAGACGTGGATCTGCAGTGTTTGGGTCCAGAATCACAGGAGCTGATGAGACACAATCAACAGATGCTTTTATTCTGATCTTCATATAATGATCAAGACTGAACCCAACACAGATTATTATGAGTTATGACACTCGTCCTGTTGATCAAACACACTTTCCTCTGATCACTGTCAGTGCTGTTATTAGTTTCACACTCGCTTTATCATCAGCGTTTAACGGCATCAACTACAAACAATAAATATGAGATTCAGACATTTGTGTCCATCAAGAGAAACTGATACTTTGGGAAAGTTAAATAACAGTAAATCACTGAGATGTGTTGAGATTTATGATGATGATGAAGAACTGTAAGTGTGTGTCTGATCTTCAGCATCTGATCATCTTCATTTTACTGGCTCTTATAGTCTGTGTTTTGTTTTAAATTAGTTTATTATGACTGTCTGTTGTGTTTGACTTACAATCATGAATCACCTTTAACACTTCATAGCCACGCCCTAGCAACCATTGTCGAGCACCCTAGCAACCCAACTCCAAAGAGGGATATCTTCTAATCTGAATGTCATAGAGGAGTTGCGGTTGGTTTATATCATTCATACTGGCAAGCAGCCTTTGAAGTAACATCATTGGCAGCTGCCAAGCCACTCCCTAGCAACTAAACAGAGTACCCTAGCAACTGTTCAGCAAGACCCATATCTTTGCACCAGAAGATCGTAGAGACATGGTGGTTGGCTCCTTTGACTAATGCTAGCAAACAGGACTTCCATCATGTTTCACATGCTAGCAGAATAGCTACATGCTAATGGCGATTAACTAAGTGTTGAAACATGTCAATAATGCTAACTAAAATGCAGCAGCAACATTCTAATCATGTTAGCACCATGATAACATGTTAATTATGCTAGCATCATGTTAACAACTTGTTAATCATGCTAGCATCATGTTAATCATATTAGCATATTGCTAAAACATGCAAGCAACATTGTGATTGTGTTAGCATCATGCTAACAACATGCTAATCTTGTTAACATTTGGTTAAAAGCATGTTTGCAAAATACTAATCATGTTAGCATCATGCTAACAACATACTAATCATGTTAACAACATGATAAATGTGTTAGCATCATGTTAGCAAAATTCTAATTGTGTTAGATCTATCTATCTATCTATCTATCTATAGCCGCTTTCCGACCGGAGGAACCTTTTCACACTTCCTAGAACTATTGGCTATAGTACCCGGATGTCAGCGTGTTCGCACCGCAGGAACTAGGAACGATTTTAGTTCTAGGAACTCCATTTGTAGGAACTAATTTAGGTCCTACTTCAGAGTAGGGTCTAAACCAGCACTATAGGAACTATCCGTGACGTTAGTGTACGCTGATGACCGAACGCACGCGGAACACCAGCACCCGCCATTTTTAAAACAGCTAGAATGTAAACACACAGATTATAGCCTATATTTACTCCATAAACTAACTATACAAACATGGAAAACAGTGATAGATGGGTCTCTAAACCTTAAATGATGAAGAGAAAATCCAACGCAACTTTGAGGGGACCAAGCCAAACATGATTATGTAGGCTAATAACTAGGGGTGTAATGATTCATCGACTACATCGATGTATCGATTTATATTCCTACGATCCAACTGGATCGATCTGTGCTCGGCAAGTTGGCTTTCCGGACGACATATATCGATCTAATATCGTTTTAAAAGGTAATGAATCGATTATATCGATACTAGGAAATAGCGCATTGGATTTAAGCACGTCAGACTTTATATGGATGTTTTTTCTTTGCACTTTTAATGATAAAGGCGTTAAACGTGACTCGATTCAGCCTGCCTATCTTTGTCGTCGTCGCCATGCGTGACGTGCCAGCAGCAGCGCGAAGACAACAGTCAAGTGGCGCAAAGTCTCTCACCTCAGATAAACAGATTTTCCTGTCCTCTCAGCCGCTGTACTGCAGGAGCGCGCACTCTTCAATCGCACGCGCAAATGCGCCGGCGCGCGCTGTATCACTTCACTAAAGTCATACGAGAATGCAACGTCGTAAATTAGTAAGTTAAGAAATAAAAGTAAAATACCAATAAATTACGTTATTGGTACGTCATGTGTGTTGCTATTTATCAGGAGCAGTTTCCATGTTTCTTTACCAGTTCTTCTAAGTATTGTGTATCATCATGGCCTAACTGTTGTTTGTTTCCATAACAAAATGCCACTTACTGGTTATTTTGTATATTTTTATATGACTGTGGTGGCTCATACCAAGATTGTATTAACACAAACTAGTTTGGGACTACTATTTAAATAGCTTAACCTCGCAGTGCCTACTGTCTATCAGTATTTGTCATATTCTTATTTTTTATTTTTTTGTTAAGTAAAGGGGGACAGAACTTGTGTGTCAACAATTTTTGTGTAAACAAATTATTATAATTATAATATAAGTATTATAATAGGCCTATAAAATTCCTAAAAAGGTGGGTCGCGGCTTGATGACCATGGGGAAATGTGGGTCCCATGGCCAAACTATTCAAAACACCATTCAATGTTGTGATAATCGTAATTAATAATCACAATTACAATTTCAAGGGAATAATCAACAATTATCATTTTTGTCATAATCGTTCAGTCCTACCTATTAAAATAAAATGTGAATGCATTTGACATTAATTTGTGTTTTACTTGTTTGTTTATATCCATAATTAATTGATACCTAATTACCTTACAAGAATTTTTGGCTAAAAAGTCACTGAATCGATTTCAAGTCAATGAATCGTTTCGGATCGTATCGTTCTAAATGAACCAATATCGTCCTTGAATCGTATCGACAACCATGAATCGCGATACGAATCGAATCGTTGTTAAAACGAATCGTTACACCCCTACTAATAACCTTTTTTCATATACTGTCTACTTTCTATAACAGTTCTATCTAATAAGATATTAAACAGTACTGTTAGACTACTGTTTGCTAACTAATAAACACAGAGAATGCGAGCATTGTTTGCTCTGGCGTTCTCAGCGCCGCCAAAATAAAGGTCCGTCGCGCCGTCAAAATAAAAGTCACCGTGCTTGCGTCACTCCCTTACCCCTCCTACCAGTTCCTATGGCCACTTGGCCAGTGCGAACGCAAACAGCAAAACCGAGTTTGGGGGAGAGTAGTTCTTAGAACTGTTTAGAAGTGGATAGTTCCTAGAACTAAGTTCCTAGAACTACTTGGTCGGAAAGCGGCTTATGTCATGAAGAGCCTCTAAAGGCCTGTTCACACCAGGACGAATTTCGCGTGAGATATTCGCCAACGTTTAACGCCTCGTGACTAAACAAAAGGCGCCAATGTGAGTGTGCACACCGACAAGAAAAACGGCACACGTAAAAGTGTCATTTTTCAAAAAACATCTCGGGTTCGTTTTTTTTGGTTTGACGCGCCGCGTCAAAAACTATCCGACCAATGAGATTGGCGCTTTTGCTCACGTGTCTGGAGCTTCTGAAGTGACAGTAAAACACAACTTGGGGGCGCTCAAACACATACGCCAAGTAGCGTCTACACTGCCGCTAGGGCTGGGCGATTTTTTCGATTTTTTCGATTAATTCAAATTTACGTTTTAAGACGATTTATTTTTTTATTAAATCGAGGTATCGCGATTTTTTTAATAAAAAAAAAAAAAATAGATATTGTAATTGCACCAATGGCAGAATAATCACAGCCGTCACCATGTTAACCCGGGACGGACCCACAATCGCCATCCCCACGCAACAGGGCCACAACGGGCGGCACGTCACCATGGTTACAGATGGCAAAGAGATGCATTTTTCATTCCTTTCCAAGTACAGGGATGCAAACAGCGCGCTTTTCGGCGCCTCCCGCTTTTTTCACGTCAGTTTGGGTGACAAATTCATCTGAAGCCTATTTCATAGCTTAATGTGAGGGACAGAAGTCTATTTACATCATTAAAGTTTACGAAAACTCGTTTTCCCTCCTCTGCGGCTGTCAGTCATTCTCCATTCAGTATTCAAACAGCGCGCGCGCCTCATCCGGTTACAGCAGCATACAAGCACGGTAAAACTCTCTCCAATATGATATTCACATTATAATGCTTGATCTGTAGAGAAAAGGCTGTGGATTTGCATAAAATGACTTTATTTTGTTGGAGTTTGTTGCTGTTTTTAAACGACTCGCGCTACCGTGTGCCTGTTAGATCACACATCACAAGGACTAAATCGGCATCAAACGCACAATAACTGGAATTTAAAACTGTGAAGAAACAAATGATCAATAAACTGTTGGACAGACAGACACTAGGATTTGTGCGCTCGACATTTCTTCGCTTTGTGCCGTGAACTTTTAAATGCGCACTTGTGCAGCGCAGTTTATTAACATGCTTTATGTTTGCACGATGGTCTACAAAGTGTTGTTTTTTTTGTTTTTTTTTACTGTTGAAAATTTGCATAACTTTTTGAGTTGACTGATGTAATGTTTACATTGGTTAAAATGGTTATTTTCTTACTATATATTCAGAAGTATTTAATGTTTCATTCAAATTGCACAATATTTACTTTCATATTTCATTCAAATCTTCTGCAAAGATATTTAACTCGTGAATTTGTTTTACATTTATTTACACCTTGTTGACCAAGTATGGCAAGGCCATTAAAAATACAATGTTCCTTAACCAAATGGTTTTTCAAGTTACTTACAAAGAGAATGTTACTTAAGTCATGTTGTTGTAATGTTTTAAGTTGACTAGTTACACAATAAAAAAAAATCGAAATCGAAATCGTGAATCGGTCAAACTTTAAGAAAAAAACTAGATTTTTTTTTTTTTGCCATATCGCCCAGCCCTAATTGCCGGGAAGAAATAAGACGAGGAAGATGCAAGGCAAGATGAATGTAGAGTTGCTGGTCTCATTGTTTTCTTTGTATGATTTTGACAAGCGCGTAAATACTTGCTCTCTTTTTCTGAGTGACAAGCGAGTGTCAGAAGCGTAAAGTTGCGCAGCGCCACCTTGTGTACCGGGGTATTTCTGTTTTACATTAAGCGCCAACTAATGTCAGGGAATGAATTTGCATGTTCACTTGGCTCATCGTCAGCGAAAATTGCTTGGGTGTGAACACAAAAAAACGTGTTGAAAAACGCTGGCGAATAACGCGCGCCGATATTTGTCCCGGTGTGTACAGCCCTTAACTCTCCACCCATCCATCATGTCCAGCTCAGATCTCCTGCTGTCAGACTCACTGTTTTGGACGATGTCCTGCATCTTCTTCCAGACTCTGAACGTCAGGTTGCCCAAGTATCGTGGCACATGAATCAAAGCTCCAGAAGCCATCTGTGGATCCGGCTGTGAGCTCTGGACTCTGGAAGAACATTCAGGAGTCAGAACTGCAGTGGCTTTGGATCAGAACCAGAGAGACCAGAGACAGGAGCAGATCACTCACCTTTCCATTGAGACTGGAAACTCCTGCTGAACAAACACACCATTTATCATCAAGAACTCAATCAATCATCAATCAATCAACCAATGACCTGAGATCAGACCTTCAGAAAGCAGACGTCACTGGCTTTCATCATCTCCTCCATGTCTTTGATTGTGTGTGAAAGAGCTGAGATGTGTCTGTTCATCTCCTCCAGCTTCTCCTTCATCCTCTGCTCCTTCTGCTCCTCTTCCTCCCTCAGTGCAGTGACTGTAGCGTGTTCTTCATCGCTGAGAAACTGATGAAGCTTCTCAAACTGCTGTTTAATCTGATGCTCTGTGTGCTCAGCTTGAGACTGAAATCACATCACATTCACTTCAATCATCTCAATCATCTCCTGTCTCTGGTCTCTCTAAAACTGTTTTAAAAACTTTTGATCTGACTCAGCATGTACATGGACCCACACACAATCGTGGACACACTCTAGATTTACTTATCAGTAAGGGTCTAAACATTTCATTGATTGTCATTAAGGATGTAGCACTGTCTGATCATTTCTGTATTTTCTTTGATATATTGATCTCTCCTGCCACTGAAGCTAGATCTGTGTCTGTCAAGAAGAGATGCTTAAATGAGAACACTAGTGTACTATTTATGAAGGCTATATCCTTAACACCAAGCATATCTGCAGACTCTGTTGATTTTCTCCTTGATTATTTTAACTCAAAAGTTAAAGGTATAATTGATGATATTGCTCCTGTTAAAGTCAGGAAGAAGAGTGGCAGACAAAAAGCACCTTGGAGAAACTCAACAGCAGTGCAAAATATGAAAAGACAAAGCAGAAAAGCAGAGCGCATGTGGCGGAAGACTAAACTTGTAGTCCATTATAACATCTACAAAGACAGCCTTCATGCTTTTAATATGGAACTAGGCAAAGCTAGACAGACTTTCTTCTCAAATATTATAAACAGCAATTTAAACAACACACACACTCTTTTTGCTACTGTAGAGAGACTGACAAACCCTCCAAGCCAGATTCCCAGTGAAATGCTCTCAGAGAACAAGTGCAGTGAGTTTGCCTCTTTCTTCTCTGAGAAAATCAGTAATATCAGAAAGGTGATCAGCACACCCTTGAGTTGCACTGAGGTTAGACAGATCAGACCACCTGAGAAAGTAGTTACTATGTCTGATTTCAAAGAAATTGATGGCAAAATTTTGGAAGAAACTGTACAGCACCTTAAAACATCAACATGCGCTCTTGACACACTTCCCACATCATTTTTCAAAAGTGTATTAAACAGTTTAGAAGCAGATCTCCTAGAAGTGGTAAATGTCTCACTTCTCTATGGAAGTTTTCCAAACTCCCTGAAAACTGCAGTTGTCAAGCCCCTCCTGAAAAAAGAGCAATCTGGATAAGACCATATTAAGCAACTATAGACCGATCTCAAATCTTCCTTTCATAGGCAAGATCATTGAAAAAGTTGTCTTCAATCAGCTGAACAAATTCTTGAGCTTGAATGGATACTTTGACAATTTTCAATCTGGTTTCCGACCGCACCACAGCACAGAGACAGCGCTCATAAAGATAATAAACGATATTCGCTTAAATACTGATTCAGGCAAATTATCAGTGCTGGTTCTACTCGACCTCAGTGCTGCATTTGACACTGTTGATCATAACATACTTCTTGACAGACTGGAAAACTGGGTGGGGCTTTCTGGGATAGTCCTAAAATGGTTCAGGTCATACTTAGATGGGAGAGGTTATTATGTGAGTATAGGTGACCATAAGTCTGAGTGGACATCCATGACATGCGGAGTACCTCAAGGCTCAATTCTTGCACCACTCCTGTTCAACCTGTATATGCTCCCAATGAGCCAAATAATGAGAAAGAACCAAATTGCTTACCACAGCTATGCAGACGACACACAGATCTACTTAGCCCTATCGCCTAACGATTACAGCCCCATTGACTCCCTGTGCCAATGCATTGATGAAGTCAACAGTTGGATGTGTCAAAACTTTCTTCAGTTAAACAAAGACAAAACTGAAGTCATTGCGTTTGGAAACAAAGATGAAGTTCTCAAGGTGAATGCATACCTTCACTCTAGGGGTCAAACAACTAAACATCAAGTCAGGAATCTCGGTGTGTCCCTAGAGTCAGACCTTAGTTTCAGTAGTCATGTCAAAGCAATAACTAAATCAGCATACTATCATCTGAAAAATATTGCAAGAATTAGATGCTTTGTTTCCAGACAAGACTTAGAGAAACTTGTGCATGCTTTCATCACCAGCAGGGTGGATTATTGTAATGGACTCCTCACTGGCCTTCCCAAAAAGACCATAAGACAGTTGCAGCTCATACAGAACGCTGAGCAGAACCAGAACATATGAACACATCGCACCAGTCCTCAGGTCTTTACACTGGCTCCCAGTTAAATTTAGGATTGATTTTAAAGTATTATTACTGGTATATAAATCATTCAATGGCCTAGGACCTCAATACATTGCAGATATGCTCACTGAATATAAACCCAACAGATCACTCAGATCACTAGGATCATATCAACTAGAAATACCAAGGGTTCACTCTAAGCATGGTGAGTCCGCTTTTAGCTATTATGCTGGAACAGCTTCCAGAGGAGATCAGATGTGCTCCTACAGTCACTTTCACATCCAGACTCAAAACACTTCTGTTTAGCTGTGCATTTACTGAATGAGCACTGTGCCAATGTTCGTCCGACTGTTTGTACTGTATTTTATTTTATTTTTTTAAACTGTTTTAATTATTCCTATTTCTTTTATTATTTTAATTTCTTCTATGTAAAGCACTTTGAATTGCCATTGTGTATGAAATGTGCTATATAAATAAACTTGCCTTGCCTTGCCTTGCCTTGCCTTGCCAATCGACACACATCATTAATGTCCAAGATAAACTCTATTATCCTAAAATTAAAGCTGATTTCATTACATCTATTTCTAGTCATTTGGGTCTCAGTCTACTGGCCCTGACTGAGACCTGGATCAGACCAGAGAACACTGGCTGCCCTCTCCACTAAATTCACTTTCTCACACACCCCTCACCTGACTGGTAGGGGTGGTGGTACTGGTCTGCTCATCTCAAACGATTGGAAATTTGATCATTTACCACCTCTGTGTGAACACAGCTCATTTGAATCACATTCAATTACTATCACTAGCCCTATTGATATCCATTTTGTAGTTGTATATCGTCCCCCAGGGCAGCTTGGCTGTTTCTTGGAAGAGCTTGATGTGCTACTCTCATCCTTCCCTGAGGATGGTACTCCTCTAATAGTTCTTGGAGACTTCAACATCCACCTAGAAAAGCCTCAGGCTGCTGATTTCCACACTCTGCTCGCCTCATTCGACCTCAAGCAAGTATCTGCTGCGGCTACTCACAAATCAGGTAACCAATTAGACCTTATCTACACACGCTACTGCTCCACTGACCATACACTGGTCACTCCACTGCACACCTCAGATCACTTCCTCCTCACTCTCAACATCAACCTGCCACAGAACACAACACACACTCCTCCACAGGTCACCTTTCGGCGAAACCTACGCTCACTCTCACCCTCTCGCCTCTCCTCTTTGGTCTCATCCACACTTCCTCCACCTGATCAGCTTTCAACACTAGATACTAACAGTGCAACTGATAATCTTTTCTCCACTTTAACATCCTGCTTGGACACCTTCTGCCCCCTGTCCTCCAAGCCAGCCTGCACCACACCCTCTGCCCCCTGGTTATCTGATGTTCTCCGGGAACATCGTTCGAAACTCGGGGGTGCAGAGAGGAAGTGGCGCAAATCGAAAGATCCTACTGACCTTGGTCTTTATCAGTCCCTCCTCTCTTCCTTCTCTGCTAATATCTCTACTGCTAAAATGACTTACTATCACAACAAAATTAACAATTCTTCAGACTCGCGCATGCTTTTCAAAAACTTCTCCTCTCTTCTCAACCCTCCTCCTCCTCCTCCTTCATCAACACTAAAAGCTGACGATTTTGCTACATTCTTTATAAATAAAACAACCTCCATCAGCGGCCAATTTACCAATCCACAAACTGACACACACACTTTTCCAGGTAATACACACTCTCTACCCTCCTTCTCTCTACTTGCAGAGGCAGAAGTCTCCAATCTCCTCCTTTCCAATCGCACTACCACCTGTCCGCTTGATCCTATTCCCACTAACCTACTTCAAGCCATTTCATCCTCAGTTGTACCCACACTCACACACATCATAAACACCTCTCTTCACACTGGTACCTTTCCCACAGCATTTAAGCAGGCTCGTGTACCCCACTGCTTAAGACACCCACTCTAAATCCAGCACATCTGGAGAATTACAGACCGGTATCTCTCCTTCCATTCGTCGCGAAAACACTTGAACGAGTTGTTTTCAACCAGATCTCTTCCTTCCTTACACAGAACAACCTCTTGGACAACAATCAATCTGGTTTCAAACACGGACACTCAAATGAGACTGCCCTGCTCTCAGTAATTGAAGCTCTGAGACTGGCAAGAGCAGCCTCCAAATCCTCAGTTCTCATCCTGCTGGATCTGCTGCCTTTGACACCAGTTAACCACCAGATCCTCCTGTCAATCCTAAAGATGAAGGGCATCTCGGGAACCGCACTCCAATGGTTCAAGTCTTACCTCTCAGGTAGGTCCTTTAGGGTATCATGGAGGGGTGAGGTGTCTAAGACACAACATCTAGCTACTGGAGTGCCTCAGGGCTCAGTGCTGGGACCGCTTCTCTTCTCCATCTACATAACATCACTAGGATCTGTGATTCAGAAACATGGCTTTTCCTATCACTGCTACGCTGATGACACACAACTCTACCTCTCATTCCAGCCTGACGATCCGACGGTAGCTGCTCACATCTCAGCTTGCCTGACAGACATTTCTACTCGTGGTCCAGGCCAACCCCACGCTTCACCACAACTTTACCATTCAGCTAGACTCGTCATCCATAACTCCATCTAGGTCAGCCAGGAACCTTGGTGTGGTAATTGATGATCAATTGAACTTCACGGATCACATTGCTAGAACTGCCCGGTCCTGTAGATTTGCCTTGTACAACATTAGGAGGATCAGGCCCTTCCTATCAGAACATGCTAAGCTCCTTGTCCAAGTGCTTGTTTTATCCAGACTTGACTATTGTAACGCTCTCCTGGCCGGTCTTCCAGCTTGCACAGTCAAACCTCTGCAACTGATCCAGAACGCCGCAGCTAGAGTGGTCTTTAACCAGCTGAAAAGGGCACACGTCACTCCTCTCCTCACAAAATTGCACTGGTTGCAAGTTGCCGCTCGCATCAAATTCAAGTAACTGACGTTTGCCTACAGAACAACCACTGGTTCTGCTCCCTTTTACTTTAACTCTTTACTTCAGACTTACGTGCCATCCAGGAACTTGCACTCTGCAAGCGAACGTCGTCTTGTGGTGCCATCTCAAAGAGGTACAAAATCTCTTTCTCGGACCTTTACCATGACTGTTCCCTGCTGGAGGAATGATCTGCCAATCTCACCCAGAGCGGCTGAGTCCATAGCCACTGTGAGTCCATAGCCACTTTTAAGAAATGGCTGAAGACGCTTCTTTTTCGACAGCACTTGATCCAGTAATACTAACACTTTATCTACTACTCTATTCTATTCTATTCTGTTCTATAACTATATAAAAAAAATATATATATAAAAAAAAAGTTGCGTTAGATTAAACTGAGAAGGGTCATAGCACTTGCATTTTGTTGTCCTACTGTTAGTTTAACTACTTCTATTGTTCTCATTTGTAAGTCGCTTTGGATAAAAGCGTCTGCTAAATGAATAAATGTAAATGTAATGTAATGAATATCCGACATAAAACAGATCCAGAAGCAGATTGCTGCTCATCATTTACAGAAATAATAAACTATTATCCATTATATCAGATCATAAATTGAGCGTCAGCGTCAGTTCTGGAAGGCCAGGTAGTCAAGACGCTGCTAATGCTGTTTGCTAACAACACTGTCCCGTCAGCTGATCTGCTTCAGCTGAGCTGCATTAGCTGGTTAACTCCCCTCGCTGCTCAATGGCCAAAGCTCAAACAAGGCGCCCTATTTAAAGCACATTCAGTTTGCTCATACATGCTTGCTGCTCGCTCCTGCTGCCCGCCACCTCCCCAGCTCCTCCTTATGCATAACGTGGCATTTGCTTTATGTCATGTTGCCTGCTCTGTTCACAGGGGGATATTTTAGCTCTCACAGTCCTAAACTGTGTGAACGTTCCCTAATGCTGCTGCTGTCCTCTGACTCTCTGCTTTTTCATGATGCTCATGAAAGGTCAGAGGACTCCCTGAACAGAGCCATACCGCCAAATTTCAATTCAGGAACATGAACTTGTTTGCAATCTATTCAATAAAAATTCTTAAATTATTTTTATTGTCTGTGTGTTCTTGACTTAATGGACCTGACAGAACTGTATATAGTGATCCAACAGCTGTAATGAAAATGACTCTCATTTCTGTTTCCTCACCTTGATGTGTCGAACTGTTTTCTCAATCTCTGCTTTCATTTTTTTATTGTGTTCAAGTTTCTTCTGTAAGGACTTCAGTGCTGTATTGATCTCCTCCTAGAATTGAACAAAAATACATAAAACACCAGATTACAGTGAAGAGAAGAAAATACAGTGACGATCTGCAGTGAAAGAGTATTTGCCCCCACCCTCCCCTCAACAAAGAATAAAAAGACATGACCCTCCCCTATTTTCCTCCGGTGGCCCCTTCCATAAATGCCGAACGATCCCTAATGCAGTGAAAAAGTATTTGCCCCCATCCTGATTTCTTTAGTTTTTGTGTGCATCTCATACTAAATTGATTCAGAAATTGCAACCTGAGTAAACACAAAGTACAGTTTGTAAATGACAATGTTATTTATTGAAACAAAAAAGTTATCCAATACCAACTGGGCCGGCGTGAAAATGTATTTGCCCCCGTAGTTACTAATTCCTCAGATCTATGAAACTGCATTTATAATGTAGTTCAGCTGGACTAAACACATCCAGTCCTGATCACTGCAGCTGTTCAATCAGATCAACACTGAACACTGAAGCCTGATTGGTTCACGTCTGTGCGCCTCTACAGACAAACGGCTTTTCAGCCGCCAAAACGGACGGGGCCGACTGCATATTTAAGTCGTGCTGAAAACTAATTTCATCAGGATTTTTTCACCTCGTTTTTCAGAACGATGAGCTTTGTAAAAATCAACGCGTTTCAGAAAGGCGAGGCATAGAGGAGCAACAATAAAATTATTAAATATTACAATAATTACTTTTTTGAACCTAAAACCACGTAAGCCTTATGCATTACACCAAATACACGGAATAATGTTCTTTTCAGAACTGTCACATGACCTCTTTAAAAGAGCAAATTTGAGTGACATTTGTTGCAAAAACCAATCAGGCTTCAGTATTCAGAGAAAAACTAAGTTTTCCTCATACGTCAGTTACTGATGCAGTGCTCATGATCTCAGGGAACCGAGGATACGTTAGTAACCGGAACGATCTGTGTTTATGACTGTTATGATACTTTACATGTGAATCAAGAAACATTTGTCTTACCTTATATGAGGAAACCACTTCACTGATGGGTCTGAATTTATGATTGTCATGTTGTTTTGAATCTCTGCACACGATACACACAGGCTGTTTGTCCTCCAGACAGAAGAGTTTGAGTTTCTCACTGTGTAAACTGCAGATCTCCTCAGACCCGGATGAACGCCTCTCATTTCTCTCCTTCAGGAACGACTCACACAAGTTTTTTAACACAAGACTAACTGGAGGATCAGATCTTGAGGATCTTCTCCTGCAGACAGGACACTCCTGAGATCCCTTGGTTCTCCAGAACTGTTGAAGACACTCTTTACAGAAACTGTGACTACAGGATAAAAGAACTGGAGCCTTGAAGATTTCACAGCACACAGGACAAGAAAGCTCTTCTGCAGAGACATTTAGTGAAGCCATTTTCACTGTTTGAGCTCCAGCAATCTAAACTTTACTTTCACTTTCTGAACAACGGTTTAAAAAACAAATCACCATGAGAATCACAAAGATCAGAAGCAAACTTGCTCAGAAAGAAACTTCTCAAATTCTTCTGTAAAGTTTTCCCCTTCGTACTCCACTGATCGCTGATTCTTTATTGCTTTTGTCGAGACAAAGTCAGTATGGCAGAAAAGAGAAATAACAAGTCCTCCTCTTCCTGGTTAGTGTTGTAAGAGGTGGAGCTTCTGTGATGAAACAGGTCAAAGAACAACATCAGTGTCCTGTACCATGATGAACAAACTCAGGGTTACAGAATGAGTTGACCAAACCAATCCAGCCTGGCTTAGTTGGTACCATGATGCTGTTCATCAACATTCTCTGTCAGCTCAGGCTTTGATCCCGAGTTTAGGAGTGACATCAGTAGCGAACAGCCAATCACAGGCTGAGAAAGAGGGAAACTGAGGTTCATTTCTCACGAGAGAAGCAGCGCGATTCACTACAGAATATTAAGAAATCGAAAAATATAAAGAATTTAAACAAATTTACACAACAAGAAGAAAATAGCTGTCTATGAAAGAGGACAACTAAAAGAAAAAGTCTTGCTATATCAGTGCAAGTAAAAGTTGTGAAGTTAGTTTATACAGTTGATAAAGGTATAGAGAGAACTGAACATTTAAGCTAATTTTATAGCTTTATCTATTGATTATAAAGCGTATATTACCTTTATATATGTATTCAATCAAACTGTGCATAATAATAATTGATAAACTAAAATGGTACATGTGTGATCGATTAAGGGTACAATAATTACATAAATAATATACAAAGTTATGATTCTAAATAAGCATTACTAAAAGCCGGACGATTTTGTCTTTAAACGTCATTTGCTGTGTAGTGATCTTAGAGTAGAAACAAGTGGAGTGACTGTCTTATATGCATTTGCATGGAGGCATTAATCGTGTCTATTATATTTATTGAAGAGCCGCATGGAACAACAATACTGTCTTCAGCTTGTTTACATAAGGAACCCCCGTTATTCGTTGTCTCTGTCACTGTAGCATTCAGTGCTCATTGAGTCCCCCTAGTGGGCTGGATAGAACATCACAACTAAAGAGGTAATTTACAATACCCTGACACCTCCCCCTTTTAGTCAAATACTTCAGGTTACAATTCTGTTTATCTTATGATTATAACATCATGTTTCAGTAACCTTACATAACAAAGATGACAATGTATTTAACTCTCTAGAACTCGCTTATCAGAACATATTTTCTTTAAACACAACTTTACTCTGTCTTTGCTATCACCTGTCTGTTTCTTAATTCTTCACATCAAATGTTAGAATATTACTTATTATGTTCAGGTATAACCAAGCCTGGCCATATAACACAATAAAGACATTTATTACCGACAGTATATTATCACTGCAGAAAAATCAGAGTCTCTTTGAAGCTGAACTTCCCGTGGTGACTGTTCTGAACTCTCCACTGTCTTTACAATAGTTCCCGGAACTCCGTCCGGCAGCAACTGTCATGTGGTTGAGGGAGAGAACTTAAACGCAGACGATTTGCAGACACTCAAGGTTTATTACGACACAAAACAGAAAACAAAACCCATGAGGGGGCAAAACAGGACTGGAGGAGAGTTCACCTTGACTAAGACAAAATAATAAACGAAGACTAGACTCTGACTTGACGATTACTTGACAGTAAACAAACAGCAACACAAACTCACAATTCTCATTAACAGGATACAGACGAACTACTCACAGGACTGTCACAGAGTATAACACAATGTTTGACAATGTACCGACACAGGACAGAAAACATGAGGGGATTAAATAGGGAGCAAACTAATCAGGAACACAGGTGTAAGCGATGATATGATGATACAAGATGAGATAACAAGGGGGCGGGGTAAGGTGACAAGACAACGCAAGCACACGGCCCAAACAAATGGCCATGTGCTTACACATAAAACATGAGTCTGTCATGACCCTGCCTCAAGACAAGAGAAGATCTGGGACATGAAGGCAGAATCATGACAGCAACTGAAGATGCCTGCGATTTCTCCGTTTCTCTCTCCCCCTTTCGTTGAAAACTTCATATGACCGTGGAGTAGTGCTCTCTGCCGGCACCGTAGCGGGTCCTGTCCATTTAGATTCATCCTCCAGCTTTAACAAGACTGAATTCCCTGGCCTAAGAACAGGTAAGTCCTTCGCACCATGTCGTCTGTTAAAGTAGTATGCTTGCTTTTGCTGCTTTGTCTTTCTCTCTCACACTTGATTTGTTTGGCCACTTTGGTCTCAGATTTTTGGGTAGAGTGGTACAGATTTTTCTTCACATTAGCAATTCCGCTGGGCTGACCCCTGTAGAGGAGGCGGGTGTGGCTCGGAAACACATAAGTGCCATCAACGGGTCATCCTGTTTCAGAATGCGCTTCGCTGTCTGAACGGCCCGTTCCACATGTCCGTTACCTTGTGGATTGTGCGGACTCGATGTGATGTGGTGAATATCGTACATACCACAAAAGCTTCTCCAGGCTTCACTGGAGAACTGCGGTCCATTGTCGCTAACAATTTGTTCTGGTATGCCAAATCACGCAAATAACGCTTTGAGTCTCTGAATAGGCCTATGTCACGAAAAAATTGAAGACCGGAAGTACGTCTTTTAGTAGGGATACGGCTCTTCCGATTAGCTTTTTACAATGGCGGAGTCCGATAGATACCGCTGACCAAATCTCTCCGCAGCCTGCCTGAAGTCACATATGACGATGTGGTTCGGATGGTAAATGAAAACTCTCAAGGAAAAGCGTGAAAGCTGAGGCATGGCTGTCTATATCCTGACACAGAGCAACCCAGTACACTACAACAACAGCGGCGGGCCGTTCGCCAGTAAGGTAAACGTTTCTATGGTAACAGCGAGTTGGACCAATCAGCAGACGTTGCTGCTACGCTTAGGATTGTGGGTAGTGTAGTTTTTTTTCATAAGATCGCGGATAAAACATGTTTTTTTTAAAACAAGGTTGATTTCATATGAACTTATAGCTTCTACAGGAGCAAAAACATTCGTTTCACAACCTCATAGCTCGTGGTCAGTCTACCTCGAATGGGTTAGACATTATGGCTGATAATCTAAATCCTTATCGAGAAATACTGTTGACCGGAAGTTCTGAATCCCTACTACGCGTTCCGGAAGCAGGAAGTGTGAAATAGGCCTATAACATGTTCAGATGTTGTGACATGTAGCAGAAGAATTTCCAAGTAGCGCGAATAGTAGTCAGATACCACCAGATATTGTTTCGATTTATGCATACACAAATCTGTGTCTATTCGCTGCCATGGCCGTTCCGGCAGTGGTGTTGACTGGAGAGGTTCCTTGCGCTGCGCACGTTTATTTTCTATGCAAAACTTACATGTCTCTATCTTTCGCCTAAGATCCTCAGAAATCCCAGGCCACCACACAGTCTCTTGAGCGCGTGCCCTGCATTTGGACAAACCTTGGTGTCCGTCATGAATTCTGCTAAGCATCTTGTGTCTCATCGCTTTGGGAATTACTATGCGATTCCCCAGCACAATCAGTCCCTCACTCACTGACAAAGAGTCTTTACATTTGTAAAAACTCTGTACACTATCAGGAACACTTTTAGCATATTCCGGCCATCCTTCCGTGACGAATCTCTCCACAGTTTGTAGCTGCTCATCCTTTTGTGTCTCCATTTTTATTTCTGTCAGCTTACGCTGTGACACAGGCAGACATCTGATGATTGTATTCACGTGACAACTCACATCTGCTGTCATGAAGTCTTCCGTAGTGTTCAGTGGGCTTCGCGCCACAACCAAGCTTTTGCCAGGCGCATACTCCGCTTTCGCATTAAACCGCATGAGCCTCATCAAGAGTCTCTGACATCTCACTGGCACAGTGTCCAAGTCTTTACTATTGATTAGCGGTATTAATGGCTTGTGATCAGTGATCAATTTAAATGTGTCCATGCCCACTAAGTATTTCTGGAACCTTTCACACGCCCATACGCCTGCAAGGCACTCTTTCTCAATCTGGGCGTATCTCGTTTCAGAATCAGTTAGTCTTCTAGAACAGTACGCGACCGGTTTCCAGCTGTCGTCATGTTTTTGCAGTAAAACACCGCCGATACGGTAACTGCTAGCATCCGCTGACACCACTGTTTCTTTTCCCGGATCATAGTGTGCCAGGACTGGAGCTTTTGTGAGTGAGCTTTTAAGTCTGTTGAATGCGCTTTTCTGTGGCTGATCCCATGTCCATGCACGTCCATTTTTGAGCAGCTCATACAAAGGACCTCCCTTCATTGCCAAGTCCGGGATATATTTACTAGGGATGGGCATTCGATTAAATTTTCTTAGTCGATCGTCGGGAGAATTAACGATCGACTATCGATTAATCATTAATATTTTTATATTGAAATTCATTATTTCTTTAACTTTTTATAAATTAAAAATGCAATGAAAATACAAAAATACAGTTTGTTTGTCCTCGATGAGATCTTTATTACAAGAAGATCAACTTGTGGCAGTGATCAGGACGTTCGGTAGACTTGAAGATATGCCCTGCGGTGCTCTAGAACAGCGGAGCCTGCAGCTGCGAGCCGGCGTTCTTAAACAGAGACCCATGGCCACTTCATCCAGAGACCCATGGCCACTTCATCCGTTTTCTGTGGTCGGATAGCTATCCGATCGTGAAAAGACCAAATGTAAATGCCCTCCGAAACGCATTTGCGGCAGATTTAAATCCGATCGCTCAAACCACTTCAGGAGGAGATCTGAGACGCATTCCAGACGAAACTGGACAAGAGTAAATGCATCTGGTTGTTGAAACCACATATGTAAATTTGACTTATCCCAAAAATGCTAAGAAATAAACGTGTGAGAGCGTGTGATAGGCTATATGTCATGTTATAGCCAGATATGACAACGCTACTTCAACACGCATCACCACAGATGAGAATCTATTCATCAAGCCAACGTGCAAACTATCGCAAATCAAAGTGAAAGTCATTCATCAACACACAATCATCTTCATTAAAAGTAAAGAACCGAAATGATCTTACCAGGGCTGTTGCCGTCTTGTTGCGGTCTTTGATTTAGAAATTTTCGCTGATGATCAATAAAATGCAGCTCATATCAGTTGCTTTCGGTGACGTGCAACAATTTAAATATGCATATAGCGCGGGAATTCAAGATCGGATTTATATCCGTTTTGCAAAAACACATTTATGTGACCAGGTGTAACCTTTTACAACCTTTTACCTCCGTGCTAAAATTAATTCCATTGCTTCAAGACTCACACTACGCAACGCAACCTGCATTAGTTTAATCGATAACAAATAAACGTGATCGACGAAATTCTTAGCGATCAATTATCGATCGTTGATTAATTATGCACATCCCTAGTATTTACCCATGTAGTTTATGAGGCCTAACGCTCTCCTCAACTCGTTTACATTTTTCGGCTCTTGCAGATCACTTATTGCACGCACCTTTTCAGGGTCTGCTCTGACACCCTGTGCATCCACGACGTGACCCAAGAAGCTCAACTCTGCTTTCCTGAATACGCACTTATCTTTATTCAATTTGAGGCCCACACTTTCCATCCTATTCAGCACTTTTTCCAGGTGTTTGTCGTGCTCTGCCCGATCCTTCCCGTACACGATCACATCATCCATGTATACAGAAACTCCTTCCATGTCCATTAAAAGCTCCTTCATTTTTCTTTGGAAGATTTCTGGAGCTATGCTGATTCCAAATGGGAGTCTCTTAAAGCAATAGCGTCCCACCGGAGTGATGAATGTTGTCAGCAAGCTGCTCTCATTACATAACGGTATCTGCCAAAATCCTGACGCTGCGTCTAATGATGTAAAGACGCTTGCTCCTGCTAATTTAGCTAGAATCTCGTCTGTTGTGGGAAGCATGTACCTCTCTCTTTTTATGTTGTCATTCAGTTTATTTAATCCCACACAAATTCTGACAGCACCATTTGGCTTCATTACCGGTACCATGGGTGCACACCAATCTGTAGGCTGTGTGACTCTTTCCTTGTTCCTCCATTCTCTGTAGTTCTGCTGTAACTTTAGGAAGCAGCGGTAATGGTACCCTCCGCGCAGTATGTACTGCGTATGGCTCCGCGCCTTCTTTCAGGTGTATTTTTATCTCAGCAGCTGTCTGTCAGCTAAGAAGGTTACTGACAGTTCCTCCCGCAACCACATACACGGTAATGGCATACTTTCCACCTTTATGCTCTACTTCTGCAGTGAACTGTCCGATGCAATTTAGTGATCCGCCTGGGCTGTCTAGTGCTATGTTCGAATGAAGGAGCTGAGATCTTGGGTGAAGCTTTTCATATGTCACAGTGTTCATTAAGGTAACATCCGCTCCTGTATCGATCTTAAAACTAACTGGAGTATCACCTATCTTAAGCAACACAATCCATTTAGCTTCTTCTGACTCATTGTTATTACTCACTGTGCCCAGGTAAAAGCTCTCTTCACTCACTTCTTTCGCCGTCATTTTCTCACCCAGTGCCCTTTTCTTTTGCATTGTCTGCATTCAGTATCTGCTGCTGGGCATTTTCTGATGTCTTTGTGTCCTGTCTTACCACACCTGCCACACTCATTTTCTGTATCCTCTCTTCTTTTCTCACCGGCTCTTTTGTGTTTCTCTCTCGTCCAGGGCCGGGAGGCTACCTCTTGCACGCTGCTCGTTGACTGTCCCTCCTGCCGGCTGATCTGCTGCGCGACATCCTCGGCTGCGTCATCTGCACCGCAGTTTCCAGTGTAAGTGCTGTCATTAGCTGCATTCTCCTAGAAAGCTCTTTATCCCGAATTCCAACTACAAGTCTGTCTCTTATATGTTCGTTTCGACTTGCACCGAATTCACAGTTCTCACTGAGTTCATAGAGGGCTCTGATGTAGCATCCGCCTTTTCCCCGGGCCTCTGCACTCTCTGGTGAAAACATGCCCGCTCGTGTATCACCTTCTTTTTCGGCAGGAAATACTCATCAAATTTTCCAAGCACCGTTTCGTAATCCTCAGCACTTTCCTCTGCTGCGAAGGTGAACGTTTTGAAAATGTTCTCAGCTTCAATGCCCATGGCATATATTAAAGTGCTTATCTGTACCTCTTTATCTTCTTTGCTCAGTTTTGTAGCAGTCCTGTAGCGCGCAAACCTCTGCCGCCACGTTGGCCATTCCGTTGGACGATCAAAGTTAAAACTTTCTGGTGGGCTAAATTTTGACATAGTGCTTTTCTCTTGTCTTTATGCTTCTGACACCATGCCTTATATGCATTTGCATGGAGGCATTAATCGTGTCTATTATATTTATTGAAGAGCCGCATGGAACAACAATACTGTCTTCAGCTTGTTTACATAAGGAACCCCCGTTATTCGTTGTCTCTGTCACTGTAGCATTCAGTGCTCATTGAGTCCCCCTAGTGGGCTGGATAGAACATCACAACTAAAGAGGTAATTTACAATACCCTGACAGTGACTTTATCGCATCCGACACTGCCTATCCTCCTAAACCGGCTCATAGTGCAGGCCCCTGGACTATACCTGTCCTGTGTGGACTTTTGCTATTTCCATGTTTTGTAGTCCTTTTCTTGTTGATTAGTTCATGATTGTTCCCAGGTGTGTCTTGTTCGCCAATCTCCTCTTGAGTGTAAATATACCCCAGTGTTTCTCATGTTGTTGGTCTGAGGGTTGTTCCATAAAACAAGATTAGAATACAAGCTAGGCTTATTTTGGTTAGTCAGACTTATCGTCGGTTGATTCTGTTTCATAAAGCAAACTTAAAATAGTTTGAACTCAGTTACTCTGGCAACTTCTGCTGGGAAACTAGCCTGGTCCAGGACAGGCTAACGGTCAGGCTAAGCCTCAGCTGTTACACAGATCCTCTAACACTGACCAATAGGAACACAATGACTGACACTCTCTCATACCATTATTAGACTTTATTAACCATTATCAGTCCAAAAATAAATATACAGTAAAGAAAATAAACTTAAAATAGGCTACAATGATAAATGAGACAATATAGACCTACAAACATGTTAAATTGTATATGAAATGTTTGTTAACATTGTTTTATATATATATGTATGAAGAGTTCAGATGCAAAAGCCTCTAAGTGCCATCTGAAATTTTCTTCTAGAATGATAATTTTTTTCAAGCTCGTATATTTAAGTTAAATAATTTCACTTAAATGGCAATGACAATTACCTATTAATTGTCATTTAAGTGAAATTACTGAACTTAAATATACAAGCTTTATAAAAATGATCATTCTAGAAGAAAATTTCAGATGGCACTTAGAGGCTTTTGCATCTGAACTCATATATATAATATAATATATATTATATACACAATATTATCCAGGTTTTATTTTTGTTTTGTGCCCAAGATTTAATTAGATAGTTTTAAAGATTTATGAATACATTTCTCTCTGGTTTTATTTGGCAGCTATAGTACATTTTTATGGTTATTATTATTAGAAATCATTCTAATATTCTGTGATGAATAAAAGGTTAAAAAGAACTGCATTTATTAAAAATAAAAAAAAAGATTTTCTAATAATATAAATCTTCTTTACTATCACTTTTTATCAATTTAACACATCCTTGCTGAATAAAAGTATTGATTATTCCAAAAAAAGAAAGAAAAAACATTAACATCCATTGCACAAAAGATGGAAGAAGGTTCTTTAGACTATTAAAATGTTTTTGTTTTTACGCTAAGAAAAACATGATTCTTCTTATAACTGTTCACTTAAAGGTTCTTTGGGGAATCCTGAATGGTTCTTCTATGGCATCACTGTAAAAAAAAAAACTTTCGCAACCTTTACTTTTAAAGGAGAACTCCGGTCAATTTTAACATTGAGCTCATGTTTTTGTAAATCTGGAGTGCTGTCAATACAGAGAACAACGACAAAAATCGGTGTTGCCTACACCGTGTTATCCTCTTTTTAAAATGTGCACCCTGTTGACTTCAATGGGGCCAGTTTTAAACCTGATTTTAGCCTTTTAACATCCTTGATGTGTCATTACCATAGACAGTAAAAGAAATGGACAGAGCCATCTCATTGGAACTCAATTGAGGCAAGTGAAGCCCATTTTTAGCGATTTTTTAGCACTTCCGTTCCTGACGCGCAGACTCAAACCGACTCAAACTAAGCTTGATGACGTGAGCAACCTGTCTGACAGATGTAAATCTTCTAGTAGCTGTGCGTGCAAACTGCCAACGTTAATCTTGCAGAGACGGCGAGCTTGAGCAAAGAGTTCTTTGGCGTGAGTGAGCAGGAGTAAGTATTCTGATGAATTATTTTGTATAGTATTTATTTTAAAATGTAACGCCAGGGCTTCTCTCTTGACATCCCCCCGATTGCGCACAAGCTTCTCCTCCTGTCCATACGGTAACTTCTCTATGGTGCGACAGAGAGTCGAGTGGTTATGACGCAATCGTTAGCCTATTTTTACAAAAACTGCTTCTACGGGGCCATAATGTAACATAGAAGGTAATGGAGCCCTTTATACATTGTCGTGTTTCTTTAGAAATAAATAATGGACAAATGGAGTCTTTAAACGCCTCAGATGTAAAGTTATTCGCTGTCAAAGTGATGGCAAAATGAATGGGAGTCAATGGAGTGCTAACGCAAGTGAAGTTCTGCTACAAGATGGCGGCACGCGGCCGGCTTCAACTTCCGGTCGATGGATTACCCGCCTGGGGTCATTACAAGTGCACAGGTCATGTGAGTGATTCCTTCAGAGTGAACACGGGTGAATCTGACTGCAGTAGATGTGAAAGATATGAATAAAAGTGATGTTAATTCAGCCAGTGCTCATACCTGTTTACATCCTGTTTTCAGTCGAAGTCCATAGTAATCGATTGTTGAGTTCACGTGCGTCATCATAGGTAACTAAGCAACTCGACAATCGATTACTATGGACTTCGACTGAAAACAGGATGTAAACAGGTATGAGCGCTGGCTGAAATAACATCATTTTTATTCATATCTGTCACATCTACTGCAGTCAGATTCACCCGTGTTCACTCTGAAGGAATCACTCACATGACCTGTGCACTTGTAATGACACATCAAGGATGTTAAGAGGCTAAAAGCAGGTTTAAAACTCGCCCCATTGAAGTCAACAGGGTGCAAATTTTAAAAAGAGGATAACACGGTGTAGGCAACACCGATTTTTGTCGTTGTTCTCTGTACTGACAGCACTCCAAATGTACAAAAAAATGAGTTCTCCTTTAACATCCATTGCACAAAAGATGGAAGAAGGTTCTTTAGACTATTAAAATGTTTGTTTTTTTACACTAAGAAAAACATGGTTCTTCTTATAACTGTTCCCTTAAAGGTTCTTTGGGGAATCCTGAATGGTTCTTCTGTGGCATCACTGTAAAAAACCCTTTCGCAACCTTTACTTTGAAGAATATCAGTTTTCAGAGTTGCACTGACATGCATTTCAATTTATTAAGAACAAAAATGAGCTCAAGCGAAATTTTACAGAAGTTTTCTGTAGTGTCTTATACCAAAATATTCAATACATATGTATCATTCTGTCAGTGTCTTAACTCTGACACACAGGCTGACCTTAAACACTGCAGTGGCCAATGTTATCAGTAACTGGTGTTCGGCCATCGATATGATGTTGATGTCCAGAAGCGTCTCACAGGATCTGTGTGTGAGTCTATTGAAAATACATTTAAATGCATTTAAAAGAGCACTTAAAGCATGTTATAACACTCTTATTTAGGGAGAATTGTTTTTTTAATATAGGGGTACAAAACATCAAAGCTTGTGACACACATCACCATGGAGATTACTCATCATTTTAACAAGATGTCGTGTTGTGTTTAGCTGTATGATGCCTTCTACCTCAACAGACAATAATCTCAAACTAGTGCTGGATATCAGTCATGTGATCATCACGGTCCAATCACAGCCAGCGTACTGATACTCAGATCAACAGCTCTCTTACTCATGAGATATGGGTTAAATACTGGAGACATGATGAAAGCTGGAAGATCCAGATCTACAGGAGTGACGTTTACTGACTATTGACCGGTAAGATCCACAGATAGGGAAAACACCTGAAGAATGGGAAGAGTGTGTGAGTGAAGGTGGTTGTGAATGTGTGTAGATGTGTGTTAGTTACAGGATCAGAGAACGACACCGTTCCTCCGTCATAGTCCAGATTCACTCTCACACGATCAAGCTTCTGTTTAACAAGAAAACCAGAACCTGAAGACACTCGGTACCGCACACTCCAGACATCAGTGTTGAAGAAACCCCCTCCCTTCCTCTGGTTTGATGCTGTAGTTACTCCAAGACTCCACCATGAACTCTCTTTAACCTCCACATCCCAGCAGTGTGTTCCTGAGCTAAAGCCCTCTGAACCCAGAACACAGAGATCACAGTCAAATCTCTCTGGATTATCAGGAAGAGTTTGGCTGTTCCCGCTCCATGTCACACTGGTCAGATCATCAGACACGACGAGACATGGATCTGCAGTGTTTGGGTCCAGAATCACAGGAGCTGATGAGACACAATCAACAGAAGCTTTTATTCTGATCTTCATATAATGATCGAGAGTGAACCCAACACAGATTATTATGAGTTATGACACTCGTCCTGTTGATCAAACACATTTTCCTCTGATCACTGTCAGTGCTGTTATTAGTTCACACTCGCTTTATCATCAGCGTTTAACGGCATCAACTACAGACATTAAATATGAGATTCAGACATTTGTGTCCATCAAGAGAAACTGATACTTTGGGAAAGTTAAATAACAATAAATCACTTTATGAATTTATGATGATGATGAAGAACGTACTCGGTTACCTAATGTAACCTCGGTTCTCTCTAGAAGAGGGAACGAGTATTGCGTAAGTTGCTTACGCTACGGGAAAGTCTTCTTTCTTCGAGATCTGAAGCCAAAAATTATCCTTAATTTTGTATTCATTGTCAACGCAGTGCGGCAGCCGGCAGACCATGGCAGGCTGTATGAGCGTGCTCATTGGCTGCTCAGTGGCAACTGCTTAAGCCTACCAGTGAGCCCTGAGTGACGTCACATCCTTACCATCAAGATGGGTGTGGCCAGTGTGTATATAAGCAGGGCTCACAGGCTGAAATTCTGGTTTTCGTAGTCTGAAGCGCAAAAGCTCGTGGCGCGTCACGGCAGGTTACGCAATACTCGTTCCCTCTTCTAGAGAGAACCGAGGTTACATTAGGTAACCGAGTACGTTCTCTTACGAGAGGTTCTCTCGTATTGCGTAAGTTGCTTACGCTACGGGAACCCCTTGTCAACGCCGTGCGCGTCGAGCATCCAGCATCCAGCACACAGTACATAAGCAAATATTAGGGAAGAAATAGAGCGGTTTCACAGTCTATTTGTGGGGAGAATAATCCCAGTGTGACAGAGTGTAGGGCGGGCGGCCAGCGGCGCGGGCCAGCACCAGTACACAAGCGCGTAACGGGGAATAAAGGAACAGAGCGGCACAGCCGGTCTGAGCACAAAATACTCCTTCCCTTGGTGCCATACCAGAAATATCACCAGTATGTGAACGTAGTCTGCGCATAATCGACTGGGCAGAGCATACATGGCACTTATTCTGATAATAGTTTAGCCTGCAAGGCAGGAACTTCCAGGTTATAAAACATCCCGAATGTCGATGGGGAGGCCCAGCCCGCTGCCATACAAATATCGTGAATAGAAATTCCGCTGGACCAGGCCCACGAGGAGGCCATGCCTCTAGTGGAGTGGGCTCTGATACCCAAAGGGCACTGCAGGTGTTTGGAGACGTAAGCTGCTGCAATCGCGTCCACTATCCACCTGGACAGACTCTGTTTCGAGGCGGCGAGACCCTGGTGCGTCCGCCAAAAGAAACGAAGAGCTGCTCGGAACGCCTAAAAGCGGCGGAGCGCGTGATGTAAACTCTCAGCGCCCTAACAGGGCATATGAGGTTATCACTGTCCCCGTTATCGGATGCTGGCAGAGCCGAAAGGGAGATGATTTGTGCCCTAAAGGGGTTCCAATCGCTTTGGGGATGTAACCGTGTCTCGGTCTGAGAATGACTTTTGAGTCATTTGGTCCGAACTCAAGACATGCGGGGCTAACAGATAGCGCATGCAGATCCCCCACACGTTTTACTGAAGACAGAGCTATCAGAAAAACGGTTTTGAGCGAAAGGTACTTTGGATCCACGGATTCAAGCGGTTCAAAGGGAAAAGCCTTCAGGGCCTCCAGGACCAAGGACAGATCCCAGATAGGAACCGAGGGGGGCCGCGGGGGATTCATCCGTCTGGCTCCTCTGAGGAAACGGATAATAAGCTCGTTCCTTCCTATTGCCCGGCTGCGCGTCGTCTCAGCGAACGCTGCAATAGCCGCCACATACACTTTGAGCGTGGAAGGGGACCTGCCCTTATCCAACAGCTCCTGTAGGAAGGAGAGCACTTGCGGGACCCCACATGTACGTGGATCGAAGCTCTTAGTAGCGCACCATTTAGAGAACACAGACCATTTAGACGCATAGAGCCGTCTCGTGGAGGGAGCTCTAGACTGTGTGATCATGTTCACAACCCCTTCTGGCAGGTCAACGTGTATCCGTTGATTATCCATGCATGCAGAGACCATCGCTCCGGATGGGGATGCCAGATCGATCCACCGGCTTGAGAGAGGAGATCCTTTCTCACCGGGATCGGCCATGGGGTGGTGCGTTTCCCTTATACTCGCTATGACCTGTGGTAACAGGGAGATCAGAGGGAAAGCGTACAGCGGGAGGCTGGGCCAGGTTTGGGACAGCGCGTCCTCGCTTTTCGAGTAAAAAGCGGGCTGTAAGCGTTGTTTTTTGACGCAAAGAGGTCGACCTCCACTCGCCGAATAGGCGCCAGAGGAACTAGACTGTCTGAGGGTGCAGGGACCATTCTCCCGGGGGAATAATGTCTCTGGACAGTCTGTCTGGGCCGACATTCAAATGGCCCGGCACGTGCGCAACGAGCGGTGAGCCCACACGATCTGAGGCGTTCTGTCAGGTTGCACAGGTTCCTGGACCTGACACCGCCCTGTCGGTTCACATAGGACACCACGGACATGTTGTCCGAGTGGACTAGCACATGGTGATCCCGTATGAATGGGAGAAAGCGCTTGAGCGCGTTTATTGCGCATACGCAATAGACCCAGCTGAAGCACTGCTGCAGCTGAAGCCATACAACCCAGCATCCTCTGAAATGTATTGAGAGGTGCGGTGCTGCCCGGTTGGAAGGACGCAGCCAGGCGTTGAACGCAGCGCGCGCCGTGGCGATAGGCGGGCCGTCATTGCCACAGTGTCCAGATCCAAACCCAAGAAAGAGGTTGATTGACTGGGCACTAATGAGCTCTTGGTCCAGTTGACCGTGAGCCCCAGGCTTTCCAGGTGGCTGAGAAGCACTGTTCTGTGGCGGATGAGTTCGGCCTCTGACTGTGCTAGAATCAGCCAATCGTCCGGATAGTTTAAAATTCGCATCCCCTGAGCTCTCAGGGGAGCAAGAGCCGTGTCCATGCACTTCGTGAATGTACGGGGTGCCAAAAACAGGCCGAACGGCAGGACGGTGTATTGATATACCGACCATCGAAGGCGAATCTCAAGAATGGCCTGTGACGGGGTATTATCTGGAATTGAAAGTACGCGTCCTTTAGATCGAGAGAGATAAACCAGTCCCTCGGGCGAATTTGCGTGAGGATCTGCCTGGTTGTGAGCATTTTGAACGGTCTTCTCATAAGAGCTTTGTTCAAATATCTCAGATCCAAAATTGGTCTAAGAGCTCCGTCCTTCTTGGGAACGAGGAAATATCGGCTGTAAAAGCCAGACTCGCTCATAGAAGGGGGAACCGGTTCTATAGCCCCTTTGCACAGAAGTGTGGCTATTTCTGCTCGAAGTAGATGTGCTACTTCCCCATTCACTCTCGTCTCGGTACATGCCCGAAAGCGCGGGGGCGGCGAGCGAACTGCAGAGTATAGCCTAGTTTTACTGTGCTTAGCACCCATTCTGATGCGCCTGGAAGAGCTTCCCACGCTCTTGCGTGTGCAGCCAGGGGCAGAATGGCCTCCGGGCTCTGATCGCCACGCATCACGGGCTCGAGAGCTCAAAACGGAGGGGCGGGCGCAGCGCGCGCACTCTCGGTGCTTAGATACAGCGGATCGCACACAGCAATAGCTGGCCGTTTTACACACAGTGTCCCGGTGGCTTTGGACGGGGAACATATAGTGTGAGGCGCGACGCGCAAGGGCGGCGTCGGGGGCAAAATGTTCATTAGTATGTGTGAGTGCTCGAGGGCGGGCACAGGATTTACATTTAAAACATGACCGGTCGTGAGAGGCCGTGTGACAGAGCGGGCAGTGAGTAGGTGTGGGCACGGTGAGGTCGACACGTGACCTACTTTTAACACTCGAGCGGCTTCTGCCTACTTTATGAGAGTGGGCTCTGTGAGAGACACGGGATTTATAGTGCTTGTGTGCAGGGGTGAACACGGAAACGTGGGCACATTCACTGCATTTGAAACACATACGGCATGAGCCGTGCAACCGGACATTATGCTCATTTGAGATTTCTCTGGGTCGCCGTGAGAACGGTGGTTGCGCGCAGGCGAGCAGGTAGATATACCGGTTCATTGGCTGCGAGGTAAACATCTGCAGTAGCCGTGGCAACGGGGACTGACAGAGCTTGAAGCTTTGACGGTGGTCCAGCTGCAGCGGGACTTAACCGTCTTTTCTTCCCTCGTGTATAGACGCTCATAAATAATCGAGCACCATGTGGTGCGAGAGGCGGGTTCGCTTTCTGTATGTAAGAAAAGCTGGCCGCGAGCTCGGAGAAGCGAACAGTAAAAAAACTTATCTGCAGCGAGAGCTGGGCTCAAACACAGGTCTCTGGTGTTACAGCCTATGATTCTGCCACTGGGCTGCAGGGGAGAACACATTAGCTTTTGGTTAGCGCGAGCATATAAGAGTACGACCTCATGTTTGTTTGCAGTCGTGCGTGTATTAAAAACAGGCTCGTTTACTGAAAACACTCTCTCTCCTCTTTTCGCCGGTGAGTGAGGCGCGCGCGCTGAACGTTGCTCGTGACCGTCCGCTCTGTCATCCCTGAACGGCTGTCAGCTTAATGAACGGCTTAATCTGCGCGGCCCAACAAGGGGGAGTGCAGGTTCGCTTTCTGTAAGTAAGAAAAACTGGCCGCGAGCTTGGAGAAGCGAACAGCATACATTTTTATCTGCTGCGAGAGCCGGGATCGAACCCGGGTCTCTGGCGCAAAAGCCTAAGTTTCTGCCACTGAGCCACAGGGTCATGTCTTGTGACATGCGTGACTTGCAGGCATGCGTGTATTTATAACAGGCTCGTATACTGCAATATGAACAATTCCAGTCGCCTGAACTTAAGAGGGGACTGAGAAATGTGTGAGAAATTGAGGTAGGTCCGCGCGAGGACGGAGTAGCTTTCTTGTAACGTAAAGAGAGCTCCAGGACCGTCCGTTTCTGCCATCCCTTGTGAGCGGTACAGTTTGCGCGGCTCAAACAGAGGGAGAGGAAGCTCGCTCTGAGACCGTCCACTTCTGCCATCCCTTGTGAGCGGCGCAGTAGTGCGGTTTGAACAGAGGGAGGGTGTCTATCTCATTCGCCTCATCCCCTGACGCGGCGGCGCGGGCGAGAGCCGGCGGTCGAGCGGCCGGGAGGGCGGCGGAGAGGGCGAGAGAGAAGGGAGAGGTTCCGGCGAGCTCCTCAGTCATATCAGTCTCCGGTGGTCTCTGCGAGCGGCGCTTCCTATTGCGCGGCCCGGCAGGGACAGGCGGAGCGACAGCTTGGTCGAAAACTTCAAGTCGAGCCCGCAGGGTCGACATTGAAAGTTCTTAGCACTCGGGGCAGCCACCCGTAGAGAGTGCGGTGGCGGCGTGCTCGCGGCCCAGGCAGAGAGCGCAGATGAGGTGGTGGTCTCCGTTGCTGAGCGGGGCGCGTCAGTGCTTCAGTGTCATGAAGAGCCTCTAACTCTCCATCCATCATGTCCAGCTCAGATCACCTGCTGTCAGACTCACTGTAGCGGATGTAGTCCTGCCTCTTCTTCCAGACTCTGAACGTCAGGTTGCCCAAGTATCGTGGCACATGAATCAAAGCTCCAGAAGCCATCTGTGGATCCGGCTGTGAGCTCTGGACTCTGGAAGAACATTCAGGAGTCAGAACTGCAGTGGCTTTGGATCAGAACCAGAGAGACCAGAGACAGGAGCAGATCACTCACCTTTCCATTGAGCCTGGAAACTCCTGCAGAACAAACACACCATTTATCATCAAGAACTCAATCAATCATCAATCAATCAACCAATGACCTGAGATCAGACCTTCAGAAAGCAGACGTCATTGGCCTTCATCATCTCCTCCATGTCTTTGATTGTGTGTGAAAGAGCTGAGATGTGTCTGTTCATCTCATCCAGCTTCTCCTTCATCCTCTGCTCCTTCTGCTCCTCTTCCTCCCTCAGTGCAGTGACTGTAGCGTGTTCTTCACCGCTGAGAAACTGATGAAGCATCTTAAACTGCTGTTTAATCTGATGCTCTGTGTGCTCAGCTTGAGACTGAAATCACATCACATTCACTTCAATCATCTCAATCGACACACATCATTAATATCCAAGATTAACTCGGATACCCGACATAAAACGGATCCAGAAGCAGAAGCTCGTCATTTACATAAATAATAAACTGGAGTCCATTATAGCAGATCATAACTGTATATAGTGATCCAACAGCTGTAATGAAAATGACTCTCGTCTCCGTTTCCTCACCTTGATATGTCGAACTGTTTTCTCAATCTCTGCTTTCATTTCTTCATTGTGTTGAAGTTTCTCCTGTAAGGACTTCAGTGCTGAATTGAGTTCCTCCTAGAATTGAACAAAAATACATAAAACTCCAGATTACAGTGAAGAGAAGACAATACAGTGACGATCATATTGAAGGGTTAAAATTTAAGAATCTATTTCAGATATGCTTCCTTACATAACATCACAGTGAAGAATACTGATTTTAGCTTTTAAGGTTAAGATCTCAGCAAAGTTGTAATTCCTGTTTTCTTTAATGGCTCTTCGAGCCCCAGTTTCACTCAGACTGATGGGATTAGCACACGAATGATTCACTGAGAATCTCACCTTTTGTTACCTTAAACTGCATACTCATTTACATGCTTTGTTTGAATTTGTCTCCACCCCCAAAAGTCCCTCCTCCTAAAATGCCTATAAGATAACATGTAAAGTTATGTTAGATCAGATCATGTTTGAAGTTTCTACAGCCGCGTACAGAGGAGTTCTCAATAAAGAATAACTTCTGTTGAACGCGATCCCGACTGTCTCCTGGTCTCTGCTTTGAAGAAGGAAAAACTTTACAACAGATGGTGCCTTGACCCGGATGGAGAAGAAGGAAACTCAAAGAATTTTAAGCTCCAAGAACTGCATCTTGAAACTTCAAGCTCAAAGATCTCAACCAAGCTGACTGAGTTCCAGACTGAATCCAGATTGAAAACTTCAAGCTCTAAAAAGATCTCAAAGACTGAATTTTTCCAGACGGAATCTTTCTCTACAAATGAAAGACTCGGTGAGTTCCACTCCATTAAAAGAACCAATGCAGACCAGTACAAATGTTTTCCTCTGCGCCGTTCAGAGAAGTAGTTAACAAACAGCTGTAGAGTTTGGTTAACTAAAGATAAGCCTCTAAAAAGTTTTCTTTTAGAGATGAAATTGATCCTCTGTTGTTGACAGGGAAGATTAACAGTTACATGTTAATATTGTGTGTATGCTCTTGCTAGAGAAGCCCTATCTGTAAGCTAGAGAATTAGCTTTAGAATTAGATTTAGCCTCATGTGCTAATAAGATTGTACCCTCTGTTTGCAAGACAGTAGAGAGAAGTTTTTTTTAGTGTTTGTTTGTGGTAACAAAAATTCACAAAATGTTTAGGAAAAGTACTAGACAGATTACACCTTTTTGGATAGATAGTGAATTCAAGTCTTTGTTATCAGAGCACATGGACTCAATCGTGACTGAGGAAGTCAGATTGAATTTAACAAAGAAATTTGGCATTGATCCAGGCAAAGTTTGGTCAATTGAAGATTGTAAGAAGGTACTAGGAGAAAGTATTCGCAAGAACAGTGTGAAAAGTTTTATCTGCTGTCACAGAGAATTTGGTTTAACCCTAGCTACAGAACAGTCTAAGCGCAACTCTGAGCTAGAGAAACAGATCAAAGAGCTCCGTGCTAGAATATCTTCGTAGACTAAGAAAGTAAACCGCAACAAAGATGCAGAAAAAACTGATGTGGAAGAAGTTAGTCAGCCTGATAACAATTATCCTGACTTAAAAGCTTTCTTTGAAACAAATGTAGCCATCCAATCAGTAACTGATCAGCCTGTAGATTCAGTGCAGGTTTGTGGGGCTAGGAGAAGATTTTAGGGAACTAAAAGTGTTACTCCGAACTCTTCTGTTGTCCAAACACAAGCAGTCAAAACATTTTTAGGTCCGAAAGATATTGAGAGAATTGCTGAAAGTTTGCCATCAGTGCAAATAAATTTTTCTGAGTTTAGGAGAGCATTGTTCAGTAAAATGCATCTTTACGACATGTCGTTGCCGGAAGTTACACAGCTGATGTCACAAATTCTAACTGAATCTGAATTCAACAATTTTGAGTCTGCTGTTACTTCCGAACTGCAACATGTCAGTAAAGGCGATTTGAGAGAAGGTGTTTTGAAAATCCTAAAGAATATCTTTGGACCAAAAATCGATTGGTCAAAAATTACCAATTGTGTACAAGAGAAAAAAGAAACTGTTTGTGAGTACACAGAACGATTCTGTCAGACCGCTGCCGTTTACAGCGGAATTGCCGACACTCCAGAGAAAGTGTGAGGTCATAATGGTCCTCTAGTTCGCGCATGGTCCGATGGTCTTTTGTCAGAACATAGAAATGCATTGACTTTCTTAGATCTTACATGGTCAAATAGAACCCTGCAAGACAACTTGGACAGTTTAGCTATGTGGGAAAGAGACTCTGATGTCAAGGCAAGAGTAAAAATTGCAGCAGCATCCTTTAAGGTTAACTCAGAGAAGCAAAAGAAACGCAAAAGTCCTAGAGAAGCCAGTTGTTCTTACTGTGGCAAGCACGGACATTTTGGAAATGAGTGTAGGAAAAGCAAAAAGAACTTTAAAGATGTAAATAAGGTTACTCAGCTTCTGCTTAGCCTGCTTGATATTCTGAAGCAGCCCCTCCCCTCCTCGTTAAACTCGTGGGGCAACTTGATACAGTGTTAACCATTTAGGCTGTGATTGCTTAATCTCCCCAGTAACTTACAACAACGATGAAAGACTTATTTTTGTTTAATAGAACAAAAGGAAAGTGACTGTCTCAGCTTTTGTTTGGGGGACATTAAATAAGACTCACAGCCTTAAATGTTATGCCATAAAATATTGCAGTCAGACAACCATCCTCTGTTAATGATGTTTATTAGGACTGATGTTTCACTGGAGAATGGAAATGTGCCAATTTTCTCACACACTGTACAGTGTGTACACAACACAGGGATAGGATAGGACACATGGACCAGTGAGGTGCCCAGGGGAGAACTGGAAGCAACAGGCTTTCGGGGGCCAACCCTGCGGTGAAGATTCCCTTATAGGCCCTTCCCAACCATAGTCCATCCTCACCTCACTGTTCTTTTTTAGGTGTCTCATAAATTAAGAAATAGGGAAAGAATGAAACGACAACCGTACACTCTGAAAACAATAGAACCATAGTGTTTAAACTGCTACAACCGTAGTGTTTGAAGAAATACTGCTCTGTTTTGTTTTCTTTCTTCCTCTGTGCAGATAAACACTTGAGGGCTGTTCCAAAAAAAAAAATCCATATGCAACGACGTCTCATCTGCTTATGAAGCCACAACCTCAAGAAGACTACTACACCCACTGCTGAACGAGCCAATCACAAAAAAAAAAAAAAAAAAAAAAAAAAAAAACAACGCAGAAATACAAAACCTTCAGTTATCCATCGATATGATCAAGACTACAAGCCTGCACCATTATCTGAGTGCTGCACCTGGTTAATATGACTGAAGATAACAACTGTCTCACTGGTCTCTGCTTTGAAGAAAGAAAAACTTTACAACAATATAATGCAGTGAAAAAGTATTTGCCCCCAACCTGATTTCTTCAGTTTTTGTGTACATCTCATACTAAACCATTGACGTCGGAAGAAAAAAATAAGTGGGTGGTTCCTTCCCAGAAAAATGTTACTGGAGTAAATACCATTTCATTCTGGTGCCTTTTAATTTAACAAGTAAACTAAACTCCACTTAACGTCGGGCGGTTCTTTGACTCCACGTCATGCATTAAATGCACATCTATCTGTGGATTATCCCCCTAATACGGTCATCTGCCAGCAATGACAACTTAAAGCTGTTATTGATGTTTGCAACGCAATATTTGACTGGAAAGGTACAACAGGCGGTTACTTTAGTCAGTTGCGGCTAGTTGAGAAATATAATGTAGCGATTCAGCGGAAATGGAGTTTAATTTATTAATTTCAATTGAAAAAAAATATTTATTTTAATTCCTCAAGTGGAATGGATTTGACTGACGGCGCTCTGAAAAGCGAACAGACAAATGCGCTGAATTAGAGACGGTAAAAGTGAGTGGGTCCAATATCATTGATCTTAAAAAGTGGGTGGGTCCTGTCCCACCCATATACAATGGTTCCGACGCCCATGTACTAAACTGATTCAGAAATTGCAACCAGAGTAAACACAAAGTACAGTTTGTAAATGACAATGTTATTTATTGAAACAAAAAAGTTATCCAATACCAACTGGGCCGGCGTGAAAATGTATTTGCCCCCGTAGTTACTAATTCCTCAGATCTATGAAACTGCATTTATAATGTAGTTCAGCTGGACTAAACACATCCAGTCCTGATCACTGCAGCTGTTCAATCAGATCAACCCTGAACACTGAAGCCTGATTGGTTCACGTCTGTGCGCCTCTACAGACAAACAGCTTTTCAGCCGCCAAAACGGACGGAGCCGACTGCATATTTAAGTCGCGCTGAAAACTAATTTCATCAGAATTTTTTCACCACGCTTTTCAGAACGATGAGCTTTGTAAAAATCAACGCGTTTCAGAAAGGCGAGGCATAGAGGAGCAACAATAAAATTATTAAATATTACAATAATTACTTTTTTGAACCTAAAACCATGTAAGGTTATTGCATTAAACCAAATACACAGAATAATGTTCTTTTCAGAACTGTCACATGACCTCTTTAAAAGAGCAAATTTGAGTGACATTTGTTACAAAAACCAATAAGGCTTCAGTATTCAGGGAAAAACTAAAGGCTTGTTCGACTTCATGCAGCTCTGCGCAGACCGATCGGCGACTTAAAGCAGTGCATGCCGGTTAGAAATTTTGTCCGATTTGATACAGCGCCGACGCCACGTGACTGTGACGTATGCCATCAAAGTACCGCGAGAGCGATTTGAGAGTAGCCGGAGAACTCAGCCAGCGCAGCTTCTCAAGAGCGACTGCACGAGGGCTGCAGGAGCTCTGATGACGACACAGCTGTTCCACGATTGGCCGGATTCACCGCATGACAACGATCACATGTGTTTCGTGTTTATTCGAACATCTTTAGTTCCTCTAAAGCTCTCAAATCAGTTTTTTATAACAGTAAACACTCTTTTCATGTCGTTTCGATGTTATATTGTGTCATGTTTATCAAATTAAAACTGATTAAAAAACGTAGTCTCCACTTCATTGATAGTAGCTGTTGAACTTTATTCTTGTTCAAACAGACGCTGTATGAAGCAGTACATAAAGTATTGAATGAAAATGTCTCTGAAACATCTATTATTTGGCAAATATTGCATTTATTTCACTTCAGCTGTGGTAAAGTATGCAAACACCGCGTGAGCGGTCACTACGGGAACCAGAAAGTGTCCGACTTCACGTCTCCGTTTGCAGCTCCTCCCGCCGGCACGCGGATACTCTCGCCGATCGGGTGCATCCAGCCGCAGCCGATGTCCAACACACCTTAAGTTTTCCTCATACGTCAGTTACTGATGCAATGCTCATGATGATCTCAGGGAGTATCCGGAACAATCTGTGTTTATGACTCGTCTTTACATTTGGGACAGGGCCTTACATGTGAATCAAGAAACATTTATCTTACCTTATGTGATGAAACCACTTCACTGATGGGTCTGACTGTGTGATTGTCGTGTTGTTTTGAATCTCTGCACACGATACACACAGGCTGTTTGTCCTCTAGACAGAAGAGTTTGAGTTTCTCACTGTGTAAACTGCAGATCTCCTCAGACCCGGATGAACGCCTCTCCCTCAGGAACGACTCACACAAGTTTTTTAACGCAAGACTATCTGGAGGCTCAGGTTTTGAGGATCTTCTCCTGCAGACAGGACACTCCTGAGATCCCTTGATTTTCCAGTACTGTTGAAGACACTCTTTACAGAAACTGTGACTACAGGATAAAAGAACAGGAGCCTTGAAGATTTCATAACACACAGGACAAGAAAGATCTTCTGCAGAGACATTTAGTGAAGCCATTTTCACTGTTTGAGCTCCAGCAATCTAAACTTTACTTTCACTTTCTGAACGACGGTTTAAAAAACAAAACACCATGAGAATCACAAAGATCAGAAAGAAACTCCTCAAATTCCTCTGTAAAGTTTTCCCCTTCGTACTCCACTGATCGCTGATTCTTTATTGCTTTAGACAAAGTCCAAATGGCAGAAAAGAGAAATAACAAGTCAGCCTCTTCCTGGTTAGTGTTGTAAGAGGTGGAGCTTCTGTGATGAAACAGGTCAAAGAGCAACATCAGTGTCCTGTACCATGATGAACAAACTCAGGGTTACAGGATGAGTTGACCAAACCAAACCAAACCAAACCAATCCAGCCAGGCTTAGTTGGTACCATGATGCTGTTCATCAACATTCTCTGTCAGCTCAGGCTTTGATCCCGAGTTTAGGAGTTTAGGAGTGACATCAGTAGCGAACAGCCAATCACAGGCTGAGAAAGAGGGAAACTGAGGTTCAGGAGAAACAACACGATTCACTATATAATATTAAGAGAGTGAAAAATATAAATAATTTAAACAAATTTACACAACAAGAAGAAAGCTGTCTATGAAAGAGGACAACTAAAAGAAAAAGTCTTGCTATATCAGTGCAAGTAAAAGTTGTGAAGTTAGTTTACACAGTTGATAAAGGTATAGAGAGAATTGAGCATTTAAGCTCACATCTAGTCATTTTATAGCTTTATCTATTGATTCTAAAGCGTATTTATATTAACTTTATGTATGTATTCAATTAAACTGTGTGTAATAATAATTGATAAACTAAAATGGTACATGTGTGATCGATTAAGGGTACAATAATTACATAAATAATATCCAAATCATACAAAGTTATGATTCTAAATAAGCATTACTAAAAGCCGGACGATTTTGTCTTTAAAAGTCATTTGCTGTGTAGTGATCTTAGAGTAGAGTGCCATGTTTTGTAGTCCTTTGTAGTTTTTCTTGTAGATTAGTTCATGATTGTTCCCAGGTGTGTCTTCGCCAATCTCCCCTTGAGTGTAAATATACCCCAGTGTTTCTCATGTTCTTGGTCTGAGGGTTGTTCCATAAAACAAGATTAGAATACAAGCCAGGCTTATTTTGGTTAGTCAGACTTAACGTCGGTTGATTCTGTTTCATAAAGCAAACTTAAAATAGTTTGAACTCAGTTACCTCTGGCAACTTATGCTGGGAAACTAGCCTGGTCCAGGACAGGCTAACGGTCAGGCTAAGCCTCAGCTGTTACACAGATCCTCTAACACTGACCAATAGGAAATGATTAGTTCATCTTTGGGGTCTGAGTCCTTCGTTCTTTTGTCACGTGACAGCCATATTGAATACTTAACCTAGTTAATAATTCACAACCTGCTTACAAACAAGTGCGGAGTTAGTTTTGTGGATCCACTTGGATGATGCGACGGGAGCCACAGTACAACGGCACCTCCTACAATACTGATGATGTCACAGGCTCAGATTTGCTTGACCAATCGGCTGAAAGGGGCGTCTCATGACCGCCCACATGTGCAAAATTAATTTTTTAAGTCATTTATCTGTTTTTGACCCGTGAACCAAAATACAAAAAATCAAGCCGAAATTTCGTTTTTTCGTTTTTTTTTCTGTTGAAAAAAACAAAACAAAAAAAAACGAATAAAGGCGCGTTTTCTCGTTTTTGCTAAACTCATTTCAAGTTGAAAAACAAACTATCAGAAAGTACATTGACCATTTTCTGACGATTTTCATTTCTTAACATATCCTCGGCTCGGATACTTAAAAAAACATGGCGGCCAGCAGCCAATCAGCTTTCAGTGGCGAATGGCCTACCATTACAAAAATGGATATATTTGTACTTCTCATAATTTTTTTTAAATAATGTAACGTAATTTAAATAGCTTTCACATCACTGTAAAACCCTTTCGCAACCTTTATTTTGAAGAATATCAGTTTTCAGAGTTGCACTGACATGCATTTCAATTTATAAGAACAAAAATGAGCTCAAGCGAAATTTTACAGAAGTTTTCTGTAGTGTCTTATACCAAAATATTCAATACATATGTATCATTCTGTCAATGTCTTTACTCAGACACACAGGCTGACCTTTTGACCTCAAAATAAACAGTGCAGTGGCCAATGTTATCGGTAACTGGTGTTCGGCCATCGATATGATGTTGATTTCCAGAAGCGTCTCACAGGATCTGTGTGTGAGTCTATTGAAAACACATTTAAATGCATTTAAAAGAGCACTTAAAGCATATTATACCCCTATATAAAAAAAAAAACATTCCCCCTAAATATGAGTGGGGGAATGCGGGGGAGTGTGCGAAGACACACCTGGGAACAATCATGAACTAATCTACCTCATATTTAGGGGGAATGTTTTTTTTTTATATAGGGGTACAAAACATCAAAGCTTGTGACACACATCACCATGGAGATTACTCATCATTTTAACAAGATGTCGTGTTGTTTTTAGCTGTATGATGCCATCCCAGGTATAATGAAGCGGTTGCCAGGACCTCGTCAGACAATAATCTCAAACAGCACTCTTACTCATGAGATATGGATTAAATATTGGAGACATGATGAAAGTCAAGTCAAGTCAAGTATATTTGTATAGCGCTTTTCACAATACAGATTGTATCAAAGCAGCTTCACAGTATTAAATTAAAATAATACAACAAAGTTCGTTTCTAGTGGAATTTATTGATTGATAAAATAAAATTAAATATCCCCAACTGAGCAAGCCAAAGGCAACAGTGGCAAGGAACCGAAAAAACTCCATCAAGTGACCTAATGGTGTCCTAAAACTCCATCAGGTGACCTAATGGAGAAAAAAAAAAACCTTGGGAGAACCCGGGCTCAGTCGGGGGCCAGTTCTCCTCTGGCATTTATGAACTAGAGGCCGGATTGTAGTTTGAACTGTAAGATTAAAAATATTATATGAATGCCTGGCCGAAAAGATGCGTCTTAGAGCGAGTCCGAGCAACGAACAGTATCAGGAAGGCTATTCCAGAGTTTCGGAGCCAAATGTGAAAATGCTCTCCCTCCTTTGGTTGATCTGGATATCCTAGGTATGACCAAAAGCCTCGAATTTACTGACCTTAAAGAGCGCGATGGATTATAGGGGGATAGAAGATCGGTTAAATAGACTGGAGCTAAGCCGTTTAGGGCTTTATAAGTCAGTAGCAATACCTTGTAAATAATACGGAACTTTATAGGTAACCAATGCAGTGATGATAAAATCGGTGTTATATGATCATATTTTCTTGATCTAGTAAGAACTCTAGCGGCGGCATTTTGGACTAACTGTAGCTTGTTTATTGAGGATGCAGGACAACCAGCTAATAAAGCATTACAGTAATCTAATCTCGAGGTCATGAATGCATGAACTAACTTTTCTGCATCAGAAACTGATAGCATGTTACGTAGCTTAGCAATGTTTCTAAGGTGGAAAAAGGCTGTTTTTGTAACATGAAATATGATTTTCAAAAGACAGGTTGCAGTCAAGTATAACACCCATGTATTTTACTGTAGTGGATAAAGTAACAGGACATCCTACGATGTTAAAGTTGTATTGTGAAAGGTTTTGTGGGCATTTTTTTTAACCGATAAGTATTACCTCTGTCTTGTCAGGATTTAATAAAAGAAAATTACTCGTCATCCAATCTTTTATATCTTTAACACACTCTGTCAATTTGGATAATTTAGCGTTTTCATCCGACCGTGATGAAATATAGATTTGAGTGTCATCAGCATAACAATGGAAACTAATTCCATGTTTCCTTATAATATTTCCAAGTGGCAGCATATATATTGAGAATAATAGAGGGCCTAACACAGATCCCTGCGGCACTCCATAGTTTACTGGAGTTATGATCGATTTTTCTCCATTTAAATAAACAAAATGGTAGCGGTCAGATAGGTATGATCTGAACCAGCTTAATGCTTGTCCTTGAACACCAGTATAATTTTGTAGTCGATCTAAGAGTATTGTGTGATCTATAGTATCGAACGCAGCACTAAGATCAAGTAAAACTAGTATTGAGATACAGCCTTGGTCAGAAGCTAAGAGTAAATCATTTGTGATTTTAACGAGCGCAGTTTCAGTGCTATGGTGCGGCCTGAATCCTGACTGAAACTTTTCATAGATGTCATTTTCTTGTAAGAAAGAGCCCAGTTGAGCGGACACAACTTTTTCTAGTATTTTAGACATAAATGGAAGATTTGAAATGGGTCTATAATTTGCTAGATTATTATGATCTAATTGTGGTTTCTTAATGAGAGGTTTTATAACTGCCAGTTTAAATGTTTTTGGAACATGATCTAAAGATAAAGACGAGTTAATAATATTGAGGAGAGGCTCTTCCACTACAGGTAACACTTCTTTCAGTAGTTTAGTTGGTATAGGATCTAATAAACATGTTGTTGTTTTAGAGGAAGTGATAAGTTTATTTAACTCTTTTTGTTCTATAGTTGTAAAGCACTGTAATTGTTCTTGCGGGGTGATAATTAAGGCTGAATTATAAGGCGCGATTGAGGATTGAACGTTTACAATTGTGGTTCTGATGTTTTCTATTTTCTCAGTGAAGAAGTTCATGAAATCATTACTACTAAACTGTAACGGGATATTTTGTTCGGGTGATGTCTGTTTATTTGTTAGTCTAGCCACGGTGTTAAATAAAAACCTTGGATTGTTTTGGTTATTTTCTATTAGTTTGCGGAGGTGCTCAGCCCTGGCCGCTTTTAGGGCCTTTTTATAACGTGACATACTGTCTTTCCATGCGATTCTAAAGACCTCTAAATTAGTTTGTTTCCATTTACGCTCTTAATTACGGGTTTCTCTCTTTAGAACATGCGTAGTATTGTTGTACCAGGGTGCTTTAATTTTCTCTCTGACCTTTTTTAATCTAATGGGTGCAACAACATCCAATGTTCTAGAGAGAATGGTGCTCATAGTGCTAGTTAGTTCTTCTAGTTCATCTGTTTGTTTGGCTTCAGGCAGCAGCTGAGACAGATTAGATAAGCAATTTGAGAAATCATCTATGGTGGATGAAAGGAAAGCAGGAAGATCCAGATCTACAGGAGTGACGTTTACTGACTATTGACCGGTAAGATCCTCAGAGAGTCAGAAAAATAACACCAGAAGAATGGAAAGAGTGTGTGAGTGAAGGTGGTTGTGAATGTGTGTAGATGTGTGTTAGTTACAGGATCAGAGAACGACACCGTTCCTCCGTCATAGTCCAGATAAACTCTCACACGATCAAGCTTCTGATTAACAGGAAAACCAGAACCTAAAGACACTCCGTACTGATGATACTGCACACTCCAGACATCAGTGTTGAAGAAATCATCTCCCTTCCTCTGGTTTGATGCTGTAGTTACTCCAAGAGTCCACCATGAACTCTCTTTAACCTCCACATCCCAGCAGTGTGTTCCTGAGTTAAAACCCTCTGAACCCAGAACACACTCATACCAGTTAAATCTCTCTGGATTATCAGGAAGAAGTGGATTGTTCTCGCTGTTTCCCACACTGGTCAGATCATCAGACAGGACGAGACGTGGATGAGCCGTGTTTGGATCCAGAATCACAGGAGCTGATGAGACACAATCAACAGAAGCTTTTATTCTGATCTTCATATTATGATCGACAGTGAACCCAACACAGATTATTATGAATTATGACACTCGTCCTGTTGATCAAACACATTTTCCTCAGATCACTGTCAGTGCTGTTATTAGTTTCACACTCGTTTTTATCATCAGCGTTTAACGGCATCAACTAACATTACATATGAGATTCAGACATTCATGTCCATCAAGAGAAACTGATACTTTGGGAAATTTAAATAACAATAAATCACTGAGATGTGTTGAGATTTATGCTGTAGATGAAGAACTGTAAGTGTGTGTCTGATCTTCAGCATCTGATCATCTTCATTTTACTGGCTCTTATAGTCTGTGTTTTGTTTTAAATAAGTTTATTATGACTGTCTGTTGTGTTTGACTTAAAATCATGAATCACCTTTAACACTTCCTAGTCACGCCCTAGCAACCATTGTCGAGCACCCTAGCAACCCAACTCCAAAGAGGGATATCTGCTAATCTGAATGTCATAAAGGAGTTGCGTTTTTTTTATTTTATCATTCATACTGGCAAGCAGCCTTTGAAGTAACATCATTGACAGCTGCCAAGCCACTCCCTAGCAACTACGATGAAAATATAGATATGCAAAAAAGCAATCGTGGTACTAATGATGCGATTTCTACATTAACGCACCTTGTTTTAAAGCATCTGGAGAATCCAGCTGCTTATGCTAGGCTACTTTTTATTGATTTTAGTTCTGCGTTCAACTCCATTCAACCACACAAACTGTTCTGCCTCTGTAAGAGGCTGTGTATAATTTACAATGGACATCTACGTTTATAAATATTATAATTTCGTGATTGTTTAATATTCTGTGTAAGTCTTATTTAACTGCCGCTATTATGTAAGCTCCTATGTGAGGACTTTTATTTTGACGCGTTTCCACAATGCGCATTGGGTAACAGGAAACGGCAAGCTCATGGTGCAGTGAACGCTTGAGATATGTTTGTGTTGCATCAATCCTTCTAATCCCCGACGAAAGCATTGGCTGTAAGTTTTTCTGAATAATTTATCGGTCTAGTGCAGTGGTTCTCAACCTCTCCTGCAGGGACCCCCTGACAGGCCATGTTTCTGTTTTAACCCTGAAATGGCACACCTGATTCAATTAATTAAATGCTTAATGAGTAGTTGACTAATTGATTACTTGACTAATTCCTACTCTTCCTGCTCTAGTAACTACTCATTAATTGAATCAGGTGTGCCATTTCAGGGTTAAAACAGAAACATGGCCTGTCAGGGGGTCCCTGCAGGAGAGGTTGAGAACCACTGGTCTAGTGTATACTGCAGGAGTTTAAACGTGATATAATTGAAGATGTTTATGTTAGTGCCGTTCGACGCTGGTGCGTTGTATTGATAATGCTTCTAACCCGAGTTAGCAATGTATCTGTATACATTTTACTTGTTACACTGTTAATATGTATATCATTTTGATTTCTAATAAGTTTTTTATATTTCTTTCATTTTATTTACAGTTTTACTCGGTTCAATGGCCGGTGTTTTTGCCCGTGTAAATTGCACTACATGATGTACCATTAAATGAGCAAGATGCTCATATCCTGGCTCTTGAACAGAGTTTGGCTTGCTGTTTGTCTATGTACACGCTTCGAAAGCAAACACGTAGAGAGAGCAGTACAGTAAAAAGACATGGATCAGCGGGTGCAAGAAGTTACTGATGTAATTATGGAAAGTGGAGGAAAAGAAAAGGCATCTTCAGAGGTTTGTTCTAAACGCTCATCATCTTCCTCCAAGTGCTCTGTTGCCAGTGCTGCTGCTAAAGCTAGAGCCTCAGCAGAAGCTGCACGTGCCAAGATGGCGTTTGCAAAAAGACAGCTTGAAATGAAGCAGGAGAAAGCCAGGCTGGAACAGGAGAGAGCTATGGTGGAAGCGAATTTAGAAGCATTGGAAATTGAAAAGGAAGCTGCCGCTGCTCTGGCCGAAGCTGAAGCGTTAGAGACTGCAGTAGCAATGGAACGTGATAACAATCGCAGTGAAAAGAGCATACTTTCATCACATGTGATTTCAATGAGAACAGAAGAGTATGTGAAACACCAGTCTCAGGTGAGCTCTGACTTTGCTACCTTACCTCTGAATAACTCTCTGTTAACCTGTGCAAAGGAATCGACTCCACATGCGATAGGAAAGTCTGAGAGCATGAACGCAGCATACGACAGCGGTGCAGATACTGTTCAGGAGCGGAGCAGAATCTGTCAAGGTGATCGTCAGCAGCGAGCAAGATATCCAGAGTCACTGTACAATCTGCCTCATCCCATACCGAATACTGCATCTAAACCATCTCCATGTCAAGATCCTGCTTCACAAAGGTACACAGTCCATCCAGATATGCAACATTTCTCTCAAAGTCAAGCCGTGCCTATGTTAGATTTTGCTAGATTTGTAGCGCGTAGAGAGCTAGTCACCACAGGACTTACTAAGTTTGATGATAACCCAGAGAACTTCAGAGCATGGGAGTCTTCATTTGTTAATGCTACACAAGACTTACAGCTCTCAGCCGGTGAAGAATTAGACTTATTAGTCAAGTGGCTGGGGAAGGAATTGTCGGATCATGTGAGGAGGATTCGAGCTGTGTATGTTACTAATCCACAAGCTGCTCTTTCACTGTCTTGGATGAGACTTCAAGAATGTTATACAACTCCTGAAGTGATAGAAAGTGCTTTATTTAAGTGCTTGGATAACTTTCCACGTCTATCTCCAAAAGACAACACAAAACTCAGGAAACTCGCAGACCTGCTCATGGAGCTCCTCGCAGCTAAAGGAGACTCATACTTACCGGGGTTAGCTTATCTCGATACCCCTCGTGGTATCAATCCTATAGTGGAGAAGTTACCAGTAAGCTTGCAAGAAAAATGGCTGTTCGCTGGTTCACGTTTCAAAGAAGAGAAAAGGGTCACTTTTCCCCCATTCTCATTCTTCACTAACTTCATTTGCAGTGAAGCTAAAGCCAGGAATGATCCTAGTTTTAAGCTCTCAAACAGTAGTTATACCGTCATCAGAAATGAAAAACCTCTCTTTAAACATGGTGCAAGCAGAGTTCCTGTGTCAGTGCACAAGACAAATGTGTCCACAAATGATGAGTCATATTCAGTGAATGTTAAGGACACTATCAAGAGAGACTTGACGAAGTACTGTCCTATTCATAACAAACTGCATCCTCTGTCAAAATGCAGAGCCTTCAGAAAAAGATCGTTGATGGAACGCAAGATCCTCCTGAAAGAACATAAAAGATGTTTCAGGTGTTGCTCTCCAGATCATGTAGTCAGAGAATGTCTCATGATTCTCAAATGCTCTGAGTGTGATTCTGACAGACATTGTACAGTTATGCACCCTGATATAGCCCCGCCCCTCTCTACACCACCGGTGCAAGAACCAAGCACAGAACAACAGGTCAATACAACCCCAGAGGTAACTTTAAGGTGCACAGAAGTTTGTGGAGAAAGTACTCCAATGCGATCCTGTGCAAAAATGTGCTTGGTGCGTGTATTTCCTCAAGGACAGCAGGGACGAGCCATCAAGATGTATGTCATAATTGACGACCAGGGCAACCGCTCTCTGGCCAAAGGAGAGTTCTTTCGTCTATTTGGAATCCAGAGTAACCCCTCTCCATATTTGTTGAGAACATGCGCTGGTTCCGTAGAAATGTCTGGAAGAAAAGCAGTCGACTTCCAAATAGAGACCCTGGATGGTAAGATGTGTCTTGATCTACCACCACTAATAGAGTGTAACGAGATAATGAGCAGCAGATCTGAAATTCCCACTCCAGAGGTCGCCCTTGCTCATCCACATTTAAAATCGTTGGCACAGTTCATCCCAAAGCTAGATCCTGATGCTCAGATCTTAATACTGCTGGGAAGAGACATGATCCGTGTCCACAAAGTGAGACAACAAATTAATGGGCCTCACAATGCACCCTTCGCACAGCAGTTGGATTTAGGCTGGGTTATTGTAGGTGATGTCTGCATTGACAAAGCCCATAGGCCGATGGTGAGTGTCTTTAAAACTAACATCCTGGAGAATGGTCGCCCATCTCTTCTTACTCCATGCAAGAGTCACCTCAAATTGAAAGAGAAATCGTGTCATGGTGGGGAGCATAAGTCTGTCACTTTTTTCCATTTGTTCAATGACGCTACTTATTGCATGCAAGACAAAGATGAACTTGGGCTCAAGGTATTTGAGAGAACCAAAAATGATAACAAACCTGCCATGCCCTTTGAGGATGAGATCTTCTTGAAAATCATGCAAACAGAGTTTCAACAAGATGAACAGAAAAACTGTGTCGCTCCTTTGCCATTTCGGTCACCCAGACCATTACTCCCAGATAATCGGGAACAAGCTTCGTCTCGCCTTAATTCTTTGCGTCGCACACTGAGCAGAAAACCTGAGATGAAGAAACAGTTTTCCGCCTTCATGGAGAAGCTCTTTCAGAACCATCATGCAGAAAGAGCACCACCTATCCACGAGGATGAACAATGCTGGTACTTACCCATCTTCGGAGTGTATCATCTGCAAAAACCAGGACTGATACGGGTGGTATTTGATTCCAGCGCGCAACACCAAGGTATTTCTCTGAACAATGTGCTCCTCTCAGGCCCTGACCGAAACAACTCCCTGTTAGGTGTGCTGCTAAGGTTCAGGAAAGATCTCATTGCAATTATGGCGGACATCCAACAAATGTTCTATGGTTTCCTGGTGAGAGAAGATCACAGAAACTATCTGAGATTCCTCTGGTACAGAGACAATGACTTGAGCAAAGTGGTAGAATACCGTATGAGAGTACATGTTTTCGGGAATAGCCCTTCTCCGGCAGTGGCCATATACGGTCTACGGTTAGCTGCACAGCAAAGTGAGCAGGAGTACGGAACTGGCACTTCACACTTTGTCAACAGACATTTCTACGTGGATGATGGGCTCATGTCCTTTCCCACAGAAGCTGAAGCGATCGACCTGCTCAAGCGCACTCAAGAATCGCTTTCCAAGTCCAATCTTAAGCTCCATAAGATAGCTTCAAACAGTGTCAAAGTGATGCAAGCTTTCCCACCAGAAGACCTGGCTTCTGGCCTCCAATATCTGAATTTTGGAAATGAGATTTGGCCCACTCAAAAAAGTCTGGGTTTATACTGGGACATAAAGACAGATACCTTCACCTTCAAAGTTGCTACTAATGAACAGCCCTACACTCACCACGGAGTGCTCTCCACCGTGAACAGCATCTTCGACCCTTTGGGCTCGGTGGCACCAGTGACCATCCAAGGCAGAGCGCTAGTACGTGAGCTGATTAAAGAGGTGCATGACTGGGACACAGCCCTTCCTGAAGAGAAAAGAAACAAGTGGGAAGAATGGAGAACCTCACTTCAAAAGCTAAGTAACATTCACATCACACGCACATACCTATGCCATTCACTCTCTAACACTTCATACACCGAGTTGTGTGTCTTTTCAGATGCCTCGAACTCGGCCATAGGGGCAGTGGCTTACATTCGAGCTCTGACTGATGAAGGCGAGGCCAAAGTGGTATTTGTGCTGGGCAAGGCAAAGCTATCACCCCGTCCTGAGCCTTCCATCCCTCGCCTAGAGTTGTGTGGAGCGGTGCTGGCTGTAGAGATGGCTGAACATATCCTTGACGAATTAGACTACAAGCCGAATGCTGTGAAATTCTATTGTGACAGCAAAGTAGTCCTGGGATATATCTACAATGAGTCCAAACTCTTGTTCGTTTATGTGCACAACCGTGTTCAACGGATACGCCAGTTCTTCGCCAGACTTCTCCAGATCAGTGGAATTATGTGCCTACGGATCAGAATCCAGCTGATCTAGCGACGAGATCTGTGGTCGCATCACAGCTTAATGACACTATATGGTTCACAGGACCCAGCTTTCTCTACAACCTGTCCCAAGCACAAGAATGTGAGTTCTTTGAACTGGTGAATTCTAAGGCGGATGCAGAAATCAGACCTTGTGTGACCAGCTTTGTTACTCAAATTGACAGAAGCCACTTTTCAGAACGGTTTCAACGCTTTTCAACCTGGGAATCTTTGCTAAGAGCCGTTTCCTTTCTGATTCATCATGCACGTTCTCACACATCAAGTTCCATCAGCACATCACATGCGTGCAAAGGATGGCATCAGTGCAGCGAAATACGCACTCCTGTAGAGCAGACAACTGCAAAGAGATTAATCCTTCTGCATGTCCAGAAAGATCTATATCCAGAGGAGTATGCTGCTCTGCAGAGGAACGAACAAGTTTTCTGTTCAAGTGGGCTGCGGAATCTCGACCCCTACATCCACAACGATCTTTTGAGGGTTGGTGGACGTCTGAGACATTCTTCTCTTGAATCAGAGGGGAAGAATCCAGTCATCCTCCCAAAGCAAAGTCATGTTGCCAAACTGTTGGTGAGCTACTACCATTCCAAAGTGCACCATCAAGGCCGACAGATTACGGAGGGAGCAATTAGATTGGCTGGCTTGTGGATTGTTGGAGGGAAAAGACTGATAAACTCCATTCTTCATCGTTGTGTGACATGCCTCAGACTCAGAGGAAAGCAGGAAGTCCAGAAGATGGCAGATCTACCTCCTGAGCAGTGTTGGGGAAGTTACTTTTAAAAAGTACTGTTTGCTCGTTACTCGTTACTTTTTAAAAAAGTAATCCGTTACTTTACTTAGTTACCCCATTTGGAAAGTAACTTTTTACGGTACTCGTTACTATTACGTTACTTTTATGTTGCTTGACTTTGGGCAGAACCCAATATCTGTTCCTAAATATGTAGACATAAAGTTATACAATGGAGGACATAACAGGTAATTATTTTGTGCTCTTTATTATAAAAAATAGTATCAATTTCGAAAGAAAAAAAGTCCTTCTCATTGGCGCTGCTGTGTGCGGCAACTTTTATTCTCAGCCGGCTCTGCATCATGGGGTAGAGTGCGACACTCCGCGATGAGCAGCGCGCCCGCACCACTTCTCTCCGCTCCGCTCCCCCTCCCTATCCACCAAACTTTAAATTTCGGCAACAGCCAATAAAGCGCTCCTGCTCTCTAACACCGGTGCGAATCGCGTCTTGATAGCATAGGACAAAATGATATAGAAGACATAAGCTTAGTTTTCAGACATACGACTCACTCTAAGGGAGTAGGAGAAAAAAAAGAGATTTTGAGAGAAAAAAATATATTTTGTTTAAAAGTACACATATTCAAGCTTTCTATATATTTCTCAGGTCTGTGAGACAAGTATAGCTTATCTGAGTTTCGGTTCATTTACAGTATGGAGACGAGCTCCAGTTCACGCGCTGGTGCCGTCATGATTATTTTGCATGCCATATTTACTTTTTTATTAAATTCAGGCAATTAATTGGTTGGTAAAACATTGATTAAAATGAAGATACAATTAATACTCAACGAAATTCGTTTTAAAGAAAGTCTTTCTACAAAAACAAACTTAATAAAGTGGTCTAAATCATGTCTGCCCACTCCATTTATCTCCCGATATATTGCACAAAATTATGATCTTACTCATGCTTTTCACTTTTCATATAATCAACATAGATTAAATTATTTATTTATTTATTTCATTTAAACATAAATATGAAACTAAATAGTTTTCTTTAATTTACTTATTAAATTCAGGCAATTGATTGATAAAACATTTATTAAAATTAAGATACAATTAATACAAAACGAAATTCACTTTAAATACAGGTTTTCTACAAAAACAAACTTAATAAAGTGGTCAAAATCATGTCTCCACACAAAATTGTTATTTTATTTTATTTAAACATAAATATGAAACTAAATCGTTCTCTTCAGATCTCAACCGTTCTCTTCTCTCAAGCGCGCAGCTGAGGCAGTGTCGCTGTCAAATATATCCATGGGAAAAGTAACGTTGCGCCGAATTGAAAAAGGAACTACGTTTCGTTACCAAATTTTTTGTAGTAACGCGTTACACTACTTTTTACCCGAAAAAGTAGTTACGTTACTGTAACGCGTTACTTTGTAACGCGTTACACACAACACTGCTCCTGAGCGCCTCAGTACATCTCCTCCATTTACCTACGTGGGGTTAGATGTTTTTGGTCCATGGACAGTGGTCACTCGACGCACCAGAGGTGGGGTAGCTGAAAACAAAAGGTGGGCTATACACTGTAAAAACTAAAGGAGCCTCAAATACCCTGTCGGATACTCAAGGAACTTCAAAATGTAATTTTGGTGCCTCAAAGCTCTTTCTCCTATAGTAGGGTTACTGGAGGAGCATTGAGAATCTTTGAGGTTCTTGCTGGAACTTATGGGATCCTTTAAGGTTCTGGAGTCACCTTTTCATTACCATGAGACCTCGAAGTGCTTTGGGGGAAAATAGAGGAACTTAAATGTGATAAAAGGGTTATTGGAAGATCTTTTAACATTTAGGTGGTTCCTGAAAGATCTCTAATGTTAAAGCCAGCATCTGGAGGAACCCAATGGTTCAGTGAGGCCCGAATTAGATTATTATTCTATTATTATAATTATTATCCTATTATTATTATTATTATAGGCTACTTAAGTTTGATTCAGTTTACATACCCAGGTGAAAAAGACGTACTATTAAATGTATTAAAAATGTACTTGAGTGTGTTTTTAGTAGACCTACAATACAAATATACTTTAATGCATTTTTATTATTATTATTATAGGCGCGTTTGATTCAGTATACATACCCAGGTGAAAAAGACGTACTATTAAATGTATTAAAAATGTACTTCAGTGTGTTTTTAGTAGACCTACAATACAAATATACTTTAATGCATTTTTAATACATTTAACAGTAACCTAGTCTTTTTCACTTGGGTAGCTTACATATATTTAGTAGCCTATAGGCCTATTTTATTAAGTAATTTAAACCTTAAACAACAACACTAAATAATAATAATATTATATGAAGAAGAAGAAGCAGGAGGAGAAAAGTATTATTCAGTCACGAAACTGCTGCTATTCCTCTGCTGTCGTCGCTTCAGTGATGCTCGCGCTGCTCGCGCAACAGAGCTCAGCTGATCGACATCAGGAAACTAACGGCTCCTCTCATCAAAGCTTCCGCCGTTTGTTTGGCTCTCCATTACAAGGTTTGTAAACTCGCCAAATAAATATAAATACACAGTCTACTCACTATATATTTAAACACACATATATATAAACTAAATTTATTATACATTACTACGTTTTTACAGTGTTTACCACTCGTTTATTGCACAGTATCTGGTATGAAGGTTTGAGCCGCGATGCTAACTACGTTGATCTAATGAACAAATGGAAATGATTGACTTATTGTCTTAGATTGATTTAGTCATTCAATTCAACATATTTTGTACAACAGTGTCTTCAAATTGCTGATATAGCCTAACTAATTTAGAAAATTCTCTGATTCTTGGCGTTTGTTATGAATAACAAAAACAGGTTATAGTTTGCTCTGTTTTTGTTTAGCCTAACGTTAACTTTACTTACTACAGGTGCCCTCATTCTCTCAAATACCATTTTAAAGCCATTTACTGGTCAATAAATATTATGTTGTGAATAATCAGCTTTGTTCTTTTGTTTCCCCAGAACAAATAATCTGAACATTTCAGTGGCAACATTGAATTACAGTAAGTTACCTGCACCACATGCAGTACTTTATTACTATGAACTTTCTCTGTGAAATTGTATTGTTTGACTGTGTACTTGTGTTTTTTAATCAGTTATTCTCTGAAAATCTTTTCTCATGATCTCAAATCTCATTCATGTAAAATATCCCAGATTTGGTTCACAAATAATGCTATGCATTTTTTCTTATATCTTTATCATTTGCATTTGAATATAAGACATTTTAACTCTGAATTATAACTTCAAGTTTAGTCTTTTTCGACAAAAAAAAAAAAGGAAAAAGCTATTAGGCTTCAGAAGACTTACAACACAACCCATAACACATGAGTTGAACTCATTGATTATTTTTAGGATCTTTTCTGGGACATTTTTGGAGCTTAACCATTTTTACATAAATTGTTGCATTGAATTGAACTAGACAAGTGTACATAAGAATGGTTTCATGAATGATTTACACATTTGTTTTCTTCTTGTGTTTCATGCAGTGAAATTGAATGGTGACTGGGGTCGCATTATGCCTGAGATCTGCTTTTGGGTTCCACAGACAGAAAGTCAAACAGGTTTGGAACGTCACAAGTCTGAGGAAATTATTTAAATTTCACAACTATCACTTTAATAACATTACTAACAGTAAATTTTGTACTTTGCAGGGATCTCGGTAAGTTGAAATACAAGTTTGACCAAGAATAAAAATCCTCCTGTAGACCTGAAAATCATTGAAGTGCCTGGACCATCCACCAGAAAAGAGGAAAAACAAACGGAAAACGATGCTGTACCTTTTCACTTTTCTTACTCGTTAAGTACCTCACACCAACTTGGTCCCATAGTGACATTTTTGACCACAAACGAAATTGCTGATCGTGTGGATTCTTATTGAAATGACTGGAATTCACCAGTGAACATTCACAGAATAACAGATCATTTTACTGCACCTTAATACTGTTTCCAGGTCGAAGCCTCTACTTCCTCTATCTTGTTTCATGAGAATACTCTACAACCATTTATGAACACTGTTGATTCAAGTCACACATTTAAGCTTTTCAAAAGCCATAGTGTACATTACAGTCTCCAGTCTAACAGCATCCCAGACTTAAACATTTTATGATTCAAAATAGCTGAATAACTAACCATCAGAGATTTCAGTATAGAGATAAAGGTTACAGCACAATGAGTGCATATTAGCACTGTTGTTTGTTTTTGGCATCTGATAGAGCTTTTGGACTTGGAAACAGTGATGTCAGACTAACCATCGGGCTGAAACACAAATGTTTAAAGTTAAGTATGATGGACATTTTTTAATTAGTTCAAATGTAATTTTTTTACATTGATTTATTTCGTGGAACATATGTGTTTCCATGCATTTTGTTGAGATGTCTTTACTTGTTTATCTATTGTATATACATGGTTGATTATGTTGCTTATGTATTATACTATTTTTTTGTGTATTCATTGATATTAATCTATAGTTAGCTTTTTTCCCCATGTGCATGGAAGTGTATGTATAAAAATGAATATCAAATATGTAATAAACAATTCTTATTTTGTATTTGGTTCAATTTGTTTATTATAATAGAAGTCAAAGGTAACCATAGTAACAACATGAAATTAAATATAAAAAAAATGAAATTTGGTTCCTGGAGGCACCCAAAGTGGTTCCACACAGTGCCTAATATAAGAGTTCCTCAGGAAACCTGTGTGGTTCCTCAGAGAACCGGCCCTTTTTAAAGGGTGCCTAGAGGATCTACAGACGGTTCCGCCGGTGTGGCAAAGTGAAGAACCCCAAAAGGTTCCTCCAGGCACCTTTAATTTTTACAGTGTATTGTCTTCTCTTCACTGTAATCTGGAGTTTTATGTATTTTTGTTCAGTTCTAGGAGGAGCTCAATACAGCACTGAAGTCCTTACAGGAGAAACTTCAACACAATGAAAAAATGAAAGCAGAGATTGAGAAAACAGTTCGACACATCAAGGTGAGGAAACAGAGACGAGAGTCATTTTCATTACAGCTGTTGGATCACTTATACCGTTATGATCTGACATAATGGATAACCGTTTATTATTTCTGTAAATGACGAGCTTCTGCTTCTGGATCCGTTTTATGTCGGGTATCCGAGTTTATCTTGGATATTAATGATGTGTGTCGATTGAGATGATTGAAGTGAATGTGATGTGATTTCAGTCTCAAGCTGAGCACACAGAGCATCAGATTAAACAGCAGTTTAAGATGCTTCATCAGTTTCTCAGCGGTGAAGAACACGCTACAGTCACTGCACTGAGGGAGGAAGAGGAGCAGAAGGAGCAGAGGATGAAGGAGAAGCTGGATGAGATGAACAGACACATCTCAGCTCTTTCACACACAATCAAAGACATGGAGGAGATGATGAAAGCCAATGACGTCTGCTTTCTGAAGGTCTGATCTCAGATCATTGGTTGATTGATTGATGATTGATTGAGTTCTTGATGATAAATGGTGTGTTTGTTCTGCAGGAGTTTCCAGGCTCAATGGAAAGGTGAGTGATCTGCTCCTGTCTCTGGTCTCTCTGGTTCTGATCCAAAGCCACTGCAGTTCTGACTCCTGAATGTTCTTCCAGAGTCCAGAGCTCACAGCCGGATCCACAGATGGCTTCTGGAGCTTTGATTCATGTGCCACGATACTTGGGCAACCTGACGTTCAGAGTCTGGAAGATGATGCAGGACTACATCCGCTACAGTGAGTCTGACTGCAGGAGATCTGAGCTGGACATGATGGATGGGTGGAGAGTTAGAGGCGCTTCATGACAGAGATAGATAGATAGATAGATGGATGGATGGATGGATGGATGGATGGATGGATAGATAGATAGATCTATCTAACACAATTAGCATTTTGCTAACATGATGCTAACACATTTATCATGTTGTTAACATGATTAGTATGTTCTTAGCATGATGCTAACATGATTAGTATTTTGCAAACATGCTTTTAACCAAATGTTAACAAGATTAGCATGTTGCTAGCATGATGCTAACACAATCACAATGTTGCTTGCATGTTTTAGCAAGATGCTAATATGATTAACATAATGCTAGCATGATTAACAAGTTGTTAAGATGATGCTAGCATAATTAACATCTTAACATGATGCTCAAATGATTAGAATGCTGCTACTGCGTTTAAGTTAGCATTATTGACGTTTCAACACTTAGTTAATCGCTATTAGCATGTAGCTATTCTGCTAGCATGTGAAGCATGATGGAAGTCCTGTTTGCTAGCATTAGTCAAAGGAGCCAACCACCATGTCTCTACGATGTTCTGGTGCAGAGTTATAGGTCTTGCTGAACAGTTGCTAGGGTACTCTGTCTAGTTCAAGGTCAAGGTAACATTTATTGTCTCCCTTAGGAGAAATTTGTTTTAGATTAGGGAAACTGCTGCCACATCAAGACATAACGAATATAACATACAACATATAAAATGAAAATAAAAGTAAAACACATTTCAATCCCAAAATCCTACATCATAAAAACAGTACATATATCATGTATCATAGCACAACACAGCCCTCAGTTCCTGCCTCTTGTACCCTCTATTACCATTATTTATCCTCCTGCAGTTGCTCATTAATTAATTTAATAGACAACTGTAAAAATTAATATTTATATCGGTTATACTTGCATAATGTACTGTAACCCTGTATCTCCGACCAGAGTTCATCAGCGTATACTCAGGATACAAAACATGCAAAGAGTCTAATAAAATCTTGTTGGCCTGCTGGATGGTGCAAAGCTCAAAAATATCCTGTAAAGAGCAAATTGTCTGTCCCCCCATGATTTTTCCTGCCACTCTCAACACGTTATTTATTTGGGCTCTTCATTTTACTGTTAAACTTCCGAACCAAACAATAATTCCATACCTTAAAACAGACCCAATCATTGCTTTATAAAAAATGAACATGATATTACTGCTCACTCCAAACAATCGCAATCTCCGTAAAAAATGTAAACGCTGGTGGACCCTTGTGCACACCCATGATACATGTGTGTGCCACTTAAACTCACTATCAATGTAAACCCCCAAATATTTATATGAGGTAACCTGCTCAATAGCTTCACCATGGACCACAACAGAGCTCCTATCCCCCACTGATCTGGGGTCTATGATGACCTCTTCAGTTTTTTTAACATTGATCTGTAGATAATGGTCGTCACACAAGCCCACAAACGCTTCTATAGCAGCTTTGTAGTCATCAATATTGCAGTCTCTTGTCAACAATTGCAATACTACTGTGTCATCCAAAATTTTATAATAAATTGATTTGATTGCTGACTAATACAGTCGTTTGTATACAAAGTAAACAGAAGTGGTGAACTTACGCACCCTTGCGGGGCCCCTGTACTATTTACTGCAACATCCGACAACACTGAGTTAAATTTCACCTGTTGTGTCCTATTTGTTAAAAATGAATAATACCAATTAATTATAAAAGGATTAACTTGTAGATTAATTAATTTATCTAACAGTTTGTGTACTGCTCTCTCTACGTGTTTGCTCAAGCGTTCACTGCACCATGAGCTCGCCGTTTCCTGTTACCCAATGCGCATTGTGGAAACGCGTCAAAATAAAAGTCCTCACATAGGAACTTACATAATTAAATAAATTATAAGTATATTCAACAGCCAGTTAAATAAAACTTACACAGAATATTAAACAATCACGAAATTATAATATTTATAAACGTAGATGTCTATTGTAAATTATACACAGCCTCTAACAGAGGCAGAACCAGGCCCGGCTGCAGGATGAAATGACTGAGGGGGCATGTGAAATTGTTAAGGGGGCTTAACTTTATACCATCAATGAACAATACACACTGATAACTTGCTTACTAAAAAAGATAAGCCAGCGTCATTTATTATGCATATATTAACCCTTTCACGCTTAATTTTAATATTCTAACTGACTCCCCATAGTGAGTTTTTTCAAGGCGACTGCTATTTTAGAATTTAGAACGTTCCCCCCTTAATGTTTCCATGGCGACGCGTCATATTTGTCACGTGACACACCGCAGACGTATCGGTTTTATTTCCTTTTCCCTTTTTTATTCAAAATATTCACAAACTTGCTTACCATGTCATCAACTATCTAATATTCCGATTCTCAAAAATGTGTATGTGAGTGTGTTTGGTCATTTAAAACCCTTTATAAATAATCTTGATCTTCTTGATCTATAACGTGAGATGGCTGTTTCTTTGCGCCGCAGTTCAGAGAATCCTGTGAGTCATCAATTTCTCCCGAAATACATGCAAGAAAGTGGAATAGAAGAATAGAGTAAACTACTTTATAGTTACTTCCACTGTGTTTGTCTGATGTGAATAACACACGTCGGCAAATTATATTTGAATAGATTATTATTGCTGCTTCCACAGACATCAGTGTGTATTTTACAAACTCCAAATGTATTGTTTTACTAGTGCTTATGTGTATTTAAATGTCTGAAACCTAAAATAAACATTATGAGGTTGAAAACACTGCATTACTGTGATATATGACAGCGCTGAGCGCGTCCGTCTCTGGCTCAGCGGCGCCAACCAACGCGCGAAAGCACAGTTTGAATCTGGCAGTTATGTCACGTCGTGAAGATTCTAAATCCCATATGTGGGACCGTACTCTCAGGGGCAAAGAAATAAAAAAAAAAAATCCCATATATGGGACTGTACAGCTCAAAAGGTTAAACATTTCATTTGTAACCATGAATACAAAAATGAAACTGAGGGGGCACAAATCAGATCTGAGGGGGCAATGCCCCCTTTTGCCCCCTCGTGGCGCCGGGCCTGGGCAGAACACTACCCACCTGGCATTATTAATGTCACTATAACAGTCCCTGGTTAGTCTTACTTAGTCCTCTTTAGCTAGGAGTAAGATCACATCAGAAATAGGTCGTAAGAATGTTTTTACGTTACCACCTGAGGTTGTTTTAACTTCTATCTTGCGGACCTTTCCGTCACTGCTCGGGAAAACGGATGTGATTAAGCCCAAAGGCCAGTCATTCCTTGGGAACTGAGCTTGTTTCAACAACACAACATCTCCAATGTGCAAGTTTCGGTGAGTTTCGTGCCACTTGCGTCGAGGTTGGAGAGTACTGATGTATTCTTTTCGCCATCGGCTCCAGAACTCGTTGGCCAATGCTTGTACTTGTCTCCACTGACATCTTAGGAGATCCCTCTCAGTGCAGTTCTCAATTGGGACAGGTACTCCTGGCTTATGGGTAAGGAGCATGGCTGGAGTGAGTACGCATGGATAATAGGGATCCGATGAGACGGGAACCAGAGGTCTAGCGTTTATGATTGCGGACACCTCTGCCATCAGAGTGCAAAGTACCTCATGAGTCAAGTGAGCATGTTTCTTCTGCAACAGCATTGCGTCTAGGATCCTGCGACTCACGCCGATCATGCGTTCCCACGCTCCCCCCATGTGGGAAGCGTGTGGAGGATTGAATTCCCACGTACAGCCATTCTCATGGAGGTATTTCAGAAGACTAGTCTGGTTCTCTTTTGTTGGTTGCATGCCCAATTCCTGGCTAGCTCCGACAAAGTTGGTACCTCTGTCCGATCTGAGCTGTTTTGCTGGTCCCCTCACAGCAAAAAAAACGTCGCAGAGCGTTGATGCAACTGGCAGTGTTCATGGATTCTATAACTTCTATGTGTACTGCTCGTATACTCATACACGGAGAAGAGTACACTGTAAAAATTAAAGGTGCCTGGAGGAACCTTTTGGGGTTCTTCACTTTGCCACACCGGCGGAACCGTCTGTAGATCCTCTAGGCACCCTTTAAAAAGGGCCGGTTCTCTGAGGAACCACACAGGTTTCCTGAGGAACTCTTATATTAGGCACTGTGTGGAACCACTTTGGGTGCCTCCAGGAACCAAATTTCATTTTTTTTATATTTAATTTCATGTTGTTACTATGGTTACCTTTGACTTCTATTATAATAAACAAATTGAACCAAATACAAAATAAGAATTGTTTATTACATATTTGATATTCATTTTTATACATACACTTCCATGCACATGGGGAAAAAAGCTAACTATAGATTAATATCAATGAATACACAAAAAAATAGTATAATACATAAGCAACATAATCAACCATGTATATACAATAGATAAACAAGTAAAGACATCTCAACAAAATGCATGGAAACACATATGTTCCACGAAATAAATCAATGTAAAAAAATTACATTTGAACTAATTAAAAAATGTCCATCATACTTAACTTTAAACATTTGTGTTTCAGCCCGATGGTTAGTCTGACATCACTGTTTCCAAGTCCAAAAGCTCTATCAGATGCCAAAAACAAACAACAGTGCTAATATGCACTCATTGTGCTGTAACCTTTATCTCTATACTGAAATCTCTGATGGTTAGTTATTCAGCTATTTTGAATCATAAAATGTTGAAGTCCGGGATGCTGTTAGACTGGAGACTGTAATGTACACTATGGCTTTTGAAAAGCTTAAATGTGTGACTTGAATCAACAGTGTTCATAAATGGTTGTAGAGTATTCTCATGAAACAAGATAGAGGAAGTAGAGGCTTCGACCTGGAAACAGTATTAAGGTGCAGTAAAATTATCTGTTATTCTGTGAATGTTCACTGGTGAATTCCAGTCATTTCAATAAGAATCCACACGATCAGCAATTTCGTTTGTGGTCAAAAATGTCACTATGGGACCAAGTTGGTGTGAGGTACTTAACGAGTAAGAAAAGTGAAAAGGTACAGCATCGTTTTCCGTTTGTTTTTCCTCTTTTCTGGTGGATGGTCCAGGCACTTCAATGATTTTCAGGTCTACAGGAGGATTTTTATTCTTGGTCAAACTTGTATTTCAACTTACCGAGATCCCTGCAAAGTACAAAATTTACTGTTAGTAATGTTATTAAAGTGATAGTTGTGAAATTTAAATAATTTCCTCAGACTTGTGACGTTCCAAACCTGTTTGACTTTCTGTCTGTGGAACCCAAAAGCAGATCTCAGGCATAATGCGACCCCAGTCACCATTCAATTTCACTGCATGAAACACAAGCAGAAAACAAATGTGTAAATCATTCATGAAACCATTCTTATGTACACTTGTCTAGTTCAATTCAATGCAACAATTTATGTAAAAATGGTTAAGCTCCAAAAATGTCCCAGAAAAGATCCTAAAAATAATCAATGAGTTCAACTCATGTGTTATGGGTTGTGTTGTAAGTCTTCTGAAGCCTAATAGCTTTTTCCTTTTTTTTTTTTGTCGAAAAAGACTAAACTTGAAGTTATAATTCAGAGTTAAAATGTCTTATATTCAAATGCAAATGATAAAGATATAAGAAAAAATGCATAGCATTATTTGTGAACCAAATCTGGGATATTTTACATGAATGAGATTTGAGATCATGAGAAAAGATTTTCAGAGAATAACTGATTAAAAAACACAAGTACACAGTCAAACAATACAATTTCACAGAGAAAGTTCATAGTAATAAAGTACTGCATGTGGTGCAGGTAACTTACTGTAATTCAATGTTGCCACTGAAATGTTCAGATTATTTGTTCTGGGGAAACAAAAGAACAAAGCTGATTATTCACAACATAATATTTATTGACCAGTAAATGGCTTTAAAATGGTATTTGAGAGAATGAGGGCACCTGTAGTAAGTAAAGTTAACGTTAGGCTAAACAAAAACAGAGCAAACTATAACCTGTTTTTGTTATTCATAACAAACGCCAAGAATCAGAGAATTTTCTAAATTAGTTAGGCTATATCAGCAATTTGAAGACACAGTTGTACAAAATATGTTGAATTGAATGACTAAATCAATCTAAGACAATAAGTCAATCATTTCCATTTGTTCATTAGATCAACGTAGTTAGCATCGCGGCTCAAACCTTCATACCAGATACTGTGCAATAAACGAGTGGTAAACACTGTAAAAACGTAGTAATGTATAATAAATTTAGTTTATATATATATGTGTGTTTAAATATATAGTGAGTAGACTGTGTATTTATATTTATTTGGCGAGTTTACAAACCTTGTAATGGAGAGCCAAACAAACGGCGGAAGCTTTGATGAGAGGAGCCGTTAGTTTCCTGATGTCGATCAGCTGAGCTCTGTTGCGCGAGCAGCGCGAGCATCACTGAAGCGACGACAGCAGAGGAATAGCAGCAGTTTCGTGACTGAATAATACTTTTCTCCTCCTGCTTCTTCTTCTTCATATAATATTATTATTATTTAGTGTTGTTGTTTAAGGTTTAAATTACTTAATAAAATAGGCCTATAGGCTACTAAATATATGTAAGCTACCCAAGTGAAAAAGACTAGGTTACTGTTAAATGTATTAAAAATGCATTAAAGTATATTTGTATTGTAGGTCTACTAAAAACACACTGAAGTACATTTTTAATACATTTAATAGTACGTCTTTTTCACCTGGGTATGTATACTGAATCAAACGCGCCTATAATAATAATAATAAAAATGCATTAAAGTATATTTGTATTGTAGGTCTACTAAAAACACACTCAAGTACATTTTTAATACATTTAATAGTACGTCTTTTTCACCTGGGTATGTAAACTGAATCAAACTTAAGTAGCCTATAATAATAATAATAATAGGATAATAATTATAATAATAGAATAATAATCTAATTCGGGCCTCACTGAACCATTGGGTTCCTCCAGATGCTGGCTTTAACATTAGAGATCTTTCAGGAACCACCTAAATGTTAAAAGATCTTCCAATAACCCTTTTATCACATTTAAGTTCCTCTATTTTCCCCCAAAGCACTTCGAGGTCTCATGGTAATGAAAAGGTGACTCCAGAACCTTAAAGGATCCCATAAGTTCCAGCAAGAACCTCAAAGATTCTCAATGCTCCTCCAGTAACCCTACTATAGGAGAAAGAGCTTTGAGGCACCAAAATTACATTTTGAAGTTCCTTGAGTATCCGACAGGGTATTTGAGGCTCCTTTAGTTTTTACAGTGTACAGTGACGATCATATAATGCAGTGAAAAAGTAAAACCTACACTCTAAAAAATGCTGGGTTGTTTTAACCCAATTTTGGGTCAAATAGGGACTAACCCAAACGTTGGGTTAAAAATGCAATTTAAAAATGGACAAACCCAGCCATTGGGTTACATTTTTAAATTGCATTTTTAACCCAACGTTTGGGTTAGTCCATATTTGACCCAAAATTGGGTTAAAACAACCCAGAATTTTTTAGAGTGTACCATAAAACAAAGGCAACCTGAGTAAACACAAAGTACAGTTTGTGTCACAGTGTCTGGTTTATGTTCTTTGGGTCACCACTAGATGTCCTCCTTCCTCACGGTGTCCAGCACACTCTTGGACTACATTCCCCATGATCCTTGTCTTTTCATTGCACTCAGCTGTCCCTTATCACTGATCATTGCACTCAACCTGTTTCCCATTATCATTGTCATTTCCCTGTGTATAAATACCCTGCCTGTTTAGTGTTTGTTACGGAGTCCTTGTCTTAGATCACACCACTTTTGAGTACTGCCTTCCTGCCTGTCTGGTATTGTTCTTGTTTTTGGATTGCTTCTCTGGTTTTGACCCCTGCATGGACTGTTTGTGAGTACGGATTCCCCAATAAATCAACTGCTTTTGGATCTTTAATTCCCTGTGTGTGTGTCGTGACAGAAGGACTCCGTCACAAACATAGATCCAGCAGTATGGGGTTTCGTATCCTTCCCCCCAAGAAGGAGAAGGAGAGGAGGGGACGGGTCCAAAACTTAATGGACCTACGCCAGCAGGGCCAGCCGGTGGGATGTCTGGCCCAAAGGTTTTGGACCCTCTCTAGAGGGTTGGAGTACAACGACTCGGCATTGAAGGAATTCTTCAATGTCTGTTTGGATGACCCATTGCCTGGGTGGGAGATGAAGGGGCTGGAGATCCTGGATTTTTGGGGATTTACCAGCTATCTTCAGCATCGGAGCCAGTGGGATACTCCAGTCCTGCCTCCGGTGGTCCAAGTTCCGGTGGTCCCGAGTCCGGTGGTCCCGAGTCCGGTGGTCCCGAGTCCGGTGGTCCCGAGTCCGGTGGTCCTGAGTCCGGTGGTCCTGAAACGGAGGAGGAGAAGGAAGACTCCCTCCGTGACTATCCCGGTGGTCTCAGTGCCGGTGATCTCAGTGCCGGTGATCTCAGTGCCGGTGGTCTCAGTGCCGGTGGTCCCAAATCCAGTGGTCCCAGTTCAGGTGGTCCCGAGTCCGGTGGTCCAGAGTTTGGTGGCTCATAACACTGAGACCATCCCGGAGGTGACTACCGTCCCTGAAGCACCGCCCAGGCTTCTTGCTCTGCCCACACCGCCCAGGCGTCCTGCTCTGCCGACCCCGCCCGAGCTGCTCGCACTGCCTGCGCCAACCCAGCGATCCATCCCGTCTGCCGATCCAGAGACTGTTCCTGAGCCTGTGTCTTCGGACAAGAGGGCCGCCGCTGAGAGTGTTCACGTCACGTCTGCCGAGCCTGTGTCTTCAGACAAGATGGCCGCCGCGGAGAGTGTTCATGTCACGTCTGCCAAGCCTGTATCTTCAGACAAGATGGCCGCTGCCGAGAGTGTTCACGTCACGTCTGCCGAGCTTGTGTTCCCTGACAAGATGGCCGCCGTCGAGCCTGTGTCTGTTCCTGAACCTGAGCCGGTGGTGTCTGTGCCTGAGTCTGTTCCTGAGCCTGTGCCTGTGGCTGTCCCTGAGCCAGTGTCTGTTCCTGAGCCGGAGCCAGTGTCTGTTCCTGAGCCGGAGCCAGTGTCTGTTCCTGAGCCGGAGCCAGTGTCTGTTCCTGAGCCGGAGCCAGTGTCTGTTCCTGAGCCGGAGCCAGTGTCTGTTCCTGAGCCGGAGCCAGTGTCTGTTCCTGAGCCGGAGCCAGTGTCTGTTCCTGAGCCGGAGCCAGTGTCTGTTCCTGAGCCGGAGCCAGTGTCTGTTCCTGAGCCGGAGCCAGTGTCTGTTCCTGAGCCGGAGCCAGTGTCTGTTCCTGAGCCGGAGCCAGTGTCTGTTCCTGAGCCGGAGCCAGTGTCTGTTCCTGAGCCGGAGCCAGTGTCTGTTCCTGAGCCGGAGCCAGTGTCTGTTCCTGAGCCGGAGCCAGTGTCTGTTCCTGAGCCGGAGCCAGTGTCTGTTCCTGAGCCGGAGCCAGTGTCTGTTCCTGAGCCGGAGCCAGTGTCTGTTCCTGAGCCGGAGCCAGTGTCTGTTCCTGTGCCGGAGCCAGTGTCTGTTCCTGTGTCTGTTCCTGTGTCTGTTCCTGTGTCTGTTCCTGTGTCTGTTCCTGTGTCTGTTCCTGTGTCTGTTCCTGTGTCTGTTCCTGTGTCTGTTCCTGTGTCTGTTCCTGTGTCTGTTCCTGTGTCTGTGCCTGTTCCTGAGCCGGTGGTGTCTGTTCCTGAGCCCTCAGTGACCGCGACACTGGCCATTATGGCCACAGCCATGTGGTGTGTGTGGGCTACGCACACACTTGGGCCGGTGGTGTCTGTTCCTGGGCCGGTGGTGTCTGTTCCTGAGCCGGTGGTGCCAGTTCCAGTGCCTGAGCCGGTGGTGCCAGTTCCAGTGCCTGAGCCGGTGGTGCCAGTTCCAGTGCCTGAGCCGGTGGTGCCAGTTCCAGTGCCTGAGCCATTGGTGTCTGTTCCAGTGCCTGCGCCGTGGCCGCCCGAGGGGTCTTCACCGCCGTGGCCGCCCGAGGGGTCTTCACCGCCGTGGCCGCCCGAGGGGTCTTCACCGCCGTGGCCGCCCGAGGGGTCTTCACCGCCGTGGCCGCCCGAGGGGTCTTTACCGCCCTGGCCGCCCGAGGGAAAGTCTCCGCCCTGGCCGCCCGATGAACTGTTGTCTCCGCCCTGGCCGCCCGAGGGAAAGTCTCCGCCCTGGCCGCCCGAGGGACTGTTGTCTCCGCCCTGGCCGCCCGAGGGAAAGTCTCCGCCCTGGCCGCCTGATGGACTGTTGTCTCCGCCCTGGCCGCCCGAGGGAAAGTCTCCCCCCTGGCCGCCGGATGGACTGTTTGCTTCGCCCTGTTCCCCTGATGTATTGTCTGTGTCACCCTGGCCCCCTTTGAGTCTGTTACCCCCTGTTTCTGTTTCCCTTCATGGACCTGGCCCCCTGTCCCTCCCCCTGATCCTCCACCGTGCCACCTCCCTCCTGAACTCTTGTTTTGTTCCGTGTCCTGTCTTGGAGTGTCTGGGAGCCACTCCGTAGAGGGGGGGTTATGTCACAGTGTCTGGTTTATGTTCTTTGGGTCACCACTAGATGTCCTCCTTCCTCACGGTGTCCAGCACACTCTTGGACTACATTCCCCATGATCCTTGTCTTTTCATTGCACTCAGCTGTCCCTTATCACTGATCATTGCACTCAACCTGTTTCCCATTATCATTGTCATTTCCCTGTGTATAAATACCCTGCCTGTTTAGTGTTTGTTACGGAGTCCTTGTCTTAGATCACACCACTTTTGAGTACTGCCTTCCTGCCTGTCTGGTATTGTTCTTGTTTTTGGATTGCTTCTCTGGTTTTGACCCCTGCATGGACTGTTTGTGAGTACGGATTCCCCAATAAATCAACTGCTTTTGGATCTTTAATTCCCTGTGTGTGTGTCGTGACAGTTTGTAAATGACAATGTTATTTATTGAAACAAAAAAAGTTCTCCAATACCAACTGGGCCGGCGTAGTTCCTCAGATCTATGAAACTGCATTTATAATGTAGTTCAGCTGGACTAAACACATCCAGTCCTGATCACTGCAGCTGTTCAATCAGATCAACACTGAATACTGAAGCCTGATTGGTTCACGTCTGTGCGCCTCTACAGACAAACAGCTTTTCAGCCGCCAAAACGGACGGGGGCGACTGCATATTTACGCTTTTCAGAACGATGAGCTTTGTAAAACTCGTTTCAGAAAGGCGAGGCATAGAGGAGCAACAATAAAATTATTAAATATTACAATAATGACTTTTTTTAACCTAAAACCACGTAAGCCTATCGCATTAAACCAAATACACAGAATAATGTTCTTTTCAGAACTGTCACATGACCTTTTTAAAAGAGCAAATTTTAGTGACATTTGTTGCAAAAACCAATCAGGTTTCAGTATTTAGGGAAAAACTAAGTTTTCCTCATACGTCAGTTACTGATGCAATGTTCATGATCTCAGGGAACCGAGGATACGTTAGTAACCGGAACGATCTGTGTTTATGACTGTTATGATACTTTACATGTGAATCAAGAAACATTTGTCTTACCTTATATGATGAAACCACTTCACTGATGGGTCTGACTGTGTGATTGACGTGTTTCTGTGAAGTAAAGCACACTAAACACACAGGCTGCTTGTCCTCCAGACAGAAGAGTTTGAGTTCCTCTCTGTGTAAACTGCAGATCTCCTCAGACCCTGATGAACACCTCTCATTTCTCTCCTTCAAGAATGACTCACACAAGTTTCTTAACACAAGATTAACTGGAGGATCAGATCTTGAGGATCTTCTCCTGCAGACAGGACACTCCCGAGATCCCTTGGTTCTCCAGTACTGTTGAAGACACTCTTTACAGAAACTGTGACTACAGGATAAAAGAACAGGAGCCTTGAAGATTTCACGACACACGGGACAAGAAAGCTCTTCTGCAGAGACATTTAGTGAAGCCATTTTCACTTTTTGAGTTCCAGCAATCTAAACTTTACTTTCACTTTCTGAACGACGGTTTAAAAAACACCATGAGAATCACAAAGATCAGAAGCAAACTTGCTCAGAAAGAAACTTCTCAAATTCCTCTGTAAAGTTTTTTCCTTCATAATCCAATGATCGCTGATTCTTTATTGTTTTTGTCGAGACAAAGTCAGAATGGCAGGAAAGAGAAATAACAAGTCCGCCTCTTCCTGGTTAGTGTTGCAAGAGGGTGAAGCTTCTGATCAAGGTGTGTTGAAACAAGTCAAAGAGTCAACATCAACATCAACATCAACAAGTCAACATCAGTGTCCTGAACAATGATGGTAGCTGAACAAACTCAGGGTTACAGGATGAGTTGACAAAACCAAACCAAACCAAACCAAACCAAACCAATCCAGCCTGGCTTAGTTGGTACCATGATGCTGTTCATCAACATTCTCTTTCAGCTCAGGCTTTGATCCCGAGTTTAGGAGTGACATCAGTAGCGAACAGCCAATCACAGGCTGAGAAAGAGGGAAACTGAGGTTCATTTCTCACGAGAGAAACAACGCGATTCACTACAGAATATTAAGAAATCGAAAAATATAAAGAATTTAAACAAATTTACACAACAAGAAGAAAATAGCTGTCTATGAAAGAGGACAACTAAAAGAAAAAGTCTTGCTATATCAGTGCAAGTAAAAGTTAGTTTATACAGTTGATAAAGGTTGGTGGGCGTGGCTTTGAGTAAGATGGCTGCAACTGTTTCTCTCTGCTCAAAGGCCTGATGAAATCCATTAAAATCATCAAATTGCACTGACATCCAACAAAAGTCAAGACTGTTTGGAGTACAATGGCCAATACTGCAAAAATAGCAGCTGAAATGGCGGAAATTAAAAATTCCCTGAATTTTATGTCAAAGGAAATAAGTGAAGTGGTGGGACAACAAAGAAAACTGACAGGCCTCATGGAGGAGATCAGGCAACTAAAAACTATTATCCAACAGAAGGATGAACGTATTGAGCTCCTGGAACAAAGGGTGGATGACTTGGAACAGTATTCCAGAGCTGATGACCTTGTAATCACCGGCCTAGAGACTAGGCATCAAAGTTATGCCCGGGCTACAGGCCCATCTGGGGACCAACAAGGTGAGGATGCACCATCTGAGGAGCTTGAAACCCTGGAGCAACAAGTGGTGCGCTTCATGAAGAGCAAAACCATTCCTCTGGACAGTCAGCAAATTTCAGCATGTCATATTCTTCCAAGTAAGGACAAAAAAACTAAACCTAAAATCATTGTCAAGTTTGCAAGTAGAAAGTATAAGGTGGAAATCCTGAAGGAAGCTAAGAAACTTAAAGGCACCGGAGTGTATTTAAATGAGCACTTGACAAAGAAAAATGCAGAAATTGCTTGGACCAGTCGTACCCTGAAAAAGGAAAATAAAATTCAATCAACTTGGACCAGGAATGGAAAAGTTTTCATTCGTACGAATGGACCTCCGGAACAAGCCAAGGTGATTATGGTGAGAAAAATGAAGGACCTGGATCTGTACAAATGACAATAGTGAGTGCATCATTCCTTTTTTCTGCTTGATTATTGGATCTCTTATAAGGAACTCATGACTCTCTCATTTAAGACTGAAGCCTTTGCAAGTGTTGATTATATAGAACGTGATACATATGATTTTGAAAATAATGTGGATCCAGAGATTAATTTATTTAATCATATTAGGGACTCATGTCAGTATTACACTGAGGAACAACTTGATGAGGTACAAATTGAACAGGCATTTTCTTTTATTCATTTCAATTGTAGAAGTCTATCAAAACATTTTTCTGAAATCAAACATTTTTTGGAGACATTTAAAGGAAGATTTAAGTTAATTGCTTTATCTGAAACATGGATAAAGAAAGGCAAGGAGGTTGATCTGAAATTAAAGGGCTATGATTTATATGTCACCAACAGAGTCAATAGGACTGGAGGGGGAGTGGCCCTCTATATCTATAATGAATTGAAATGTAGACCAGTTAAATGCATGACAACAGCCATTAATGATTTAATGGAAAGTGTAGCTGTAGAAATAGAAATAGAACAAAATAGGAATATTGTTGTTGCATGTGTATATAGAAAACCAGGATCAAAAGTGGAAACCTTCATGGATAAATTAGAAGAAATGATTCATGGTCTAAATAATAAACGAAATCTCGTAATTTGTGGAGATTATAATATTGATCTTCTAAAGGTAGATTCACATATACAAAACTCAGATTTTTTAGAGATATTATATAAAAATGGGCTGTATCCATTAATAACGAAGCCTAGCAGAATAACCACAACTAGTGCAACTTTAATAGACAATATTTTTACAAATGTTTTGGAGAATCCCATTACTAGTGGGTTGGTAATAAATGATATAAGTGACCATCTGCCTATATTTGCAATATTTGACTACAAATTGTCTAAAAAAACAATATACCAACAAATATACAAAAGAAAAAGGAGTGCTGATCATATTAATAAGTTTAGGAATGATTTATTCAAACAAGAGTGGAAAGAGGTGTACACAGATGATGTAAACAATGCTTATAATTCTTTTCTTAAATGTTATCTTACTCTGTATAATAAGCACTGTCCTGAGATCCTATGCAGATCCAAACAAAGGCAAAATAGTAAACCTTGGATAACAAACGGATTAAAAAATGCCTCTAAAAAGAAAAACAGACTTTATAAGGAGTTTATTAAATCAAGAACAGAGAATGCAGAAAAACGCTATAAGAAATATAAAAATAAGTTGACTAATATATTGAGACAAGCAAAAAAGGACTATTATAATAGAATGTTGCATGAAAATAAAAATAACATAAAGGCTACATGGAATATTCTGAATAATGTAATTGGGAATAAGACTGGACGAACGGAATTACCTAAATATTTTGAAAAGGACAATAGGGTGATTGAAAATAAATATGAAATGGTTCATGAACTAAATCAATTCTTTGTAAATGTAGGACCTAGCTTAGCAAATGAAATACCGATACCTAGTGATCAGCTAGGGGGAGTCTGGAAAAGGGAAAATAGGATTATGCAGTCAATGTATCTAGGTGAGGTGACTGAAAATGAAATATTATCTGTGGTTTATAAGCTAAAAAACAAGACCTCAACGGATAGTGATGGTATTGACATGAAAATAATAAAAAACACAATTGATTGCATTATTAAACCATTATATTATATAATTAATTATTCTTTTACAGAAGGAGTTTTCCCAGATAGTATGAAAACAGCTAAGGTAATACCTTTTTTTAAAGCTGGAGATAAACATATTTTTAATAACTATAGACCAGTATCTCTCCTATCTCAATTTTCCAAAGTGTTTGAAAAACTCTTTGTTAATAAATTAGACAACTTTATTGAAAAACATGAATTATTAAATGAAAATCAGTACGGATTTAGGTCAAATAGGTCTACAAGCTTGGCTATCATGAAAATTATTGAAGATATTACAACCGCAATAGATAGAAATAAATACACAATAGGAGTGTTCATTGATTTAAAGAAGGCATTTGACACTATAGATCATCAAATTCTCATTTCTAAATTATATACTTATGGAATTAGAGGAGTTGCACTGGACTGGTTAACCAGCTATTTACAACAACGACAACAATATGTTGAGTTTGACGGTTATAGGTCAGAATGTATGAATATAGAATGTGGACTACCACAAGGCTCAATTTTAGGACCCAAACTTTTTATTTTATATATAAATGAGATTTGTGAGGTTTCAAACATGTTACACTATGTATTATTTGCAGACGATACAAATTTATACAGTTCAGGAAATGACTTGAAAACCTTAGCTAATAATATTGAAGATGAAATGATTAAACTAAAATTGTGGTTTGATGTAAATAAATTATCTTTAAATTTGAATAAGACAAAGTTTATGATATTTAGCAATAAAAGAAAGGAGGAAGTCAGCTTATCTATAAACAATGTAAACATTGAGAAGGTGTCTGAAATCAGATTTCTAGGAGTCACCTTAGATGAGAAATAGACGTGGAAAAGTCATATATTGCATATAAAAAATAAAATGGGAAAAAGCTTATTTATCTTGAATAAGGTTAAATACAGTTTACCATATAATACAATGAAAATGTTATATTGTTCAATGATTTTGCCTTATTTAAACTATTGTGTAGAAATATGGGGAAATACATATCATAGCAACATTATGCCTTTATTTATTTTACAGAAAAGAGCCATTCGCATTATTTTTAAAGCAGGATATAGAGACCATACAAATCAATTCTTTATTAGGTCAGGATTATTAAAAATTAAAGACATTATAGAATTACAAACTCTATTAGTGATGTTTAAAGCTAGAAGCAAAGCTCTTCCAAATGACTTACAAAAGTTATTTGTTTTTACTTCTGAAGATGAAAATCACAGACGGCCGTATGACTTTAAACATCAAATAGCAAGAACAAATTTGAAACAAATGTGTTTGTCTGTTGCTGGAGTAAAAGCATGGAATTCTTTAAGGAAAGATTTAAAAAGCTGCAAAAATATTTTGGAATTTAAAAGGAGTTATAAAAAGAAACAACTTGAATTATATCAAACTGAATTTTGATTTTGTTTGTATGTGATCATTGTAAAACGTTTAAATAAATATCAAATATGTTGGAGTGTGGGTGATGGTGGAGGGAATAATGCTAATGTTATCTACTATTTATGTTAATACATTTTGGGTGATGCTAATGTCATCTATTATTTATGTTAATAAATTTTGGGTGGTGGTGGAGGGAACAATGCTAATGCCATCTATTTATGTTTATAAAGGGGGCAGATAAATATAAGAATATTATTCTTCCATCTGCTCCTTTCTGATCATGGAAATGTAAAGGAAAAATTCATATGAATTGTGTGTTCCTTGGACAAATAATGCATTTTCATGAAAGGAATAAAAAAAAAAAAGAGAAAGAGAAAGAGAAAGGTATAGAGAGAATTGAACATTTAAGCTCACATGCAGTCATTTTATAGCTTCATCTATTACATAAAAAATATCCAAATCATACTTTTGTTATGATTCGAAATAAGCATTACTAAAAGCCGGACGATTTTGTCTTTAAAAGTAATTTGCTGTGTAGTGATCTTAGAGTAGAAACAAGTGGAGTGACTTTATCACATCCGACAAGCTGACACTGACTATCCTCCTGAACCGGCTCATAGTGCAGGCCCCTGGACTATACCTGTCCTGTTATCTCCTGTTCTGTTCTGTGCCATGTTTTGTAGTCCTTTGTATTTTTTCTTGTTGATTAGTTCATGATTGTTCCCAGGTGTGTCTTGTTCATCAATCTCCCCTTGAGTGTAAATATACCCCAGTGTTTATCATGTTGTTGGTCTTAGGGTTGTTCCATAAAACAAGATTAGAACACAAGCCAGGCTTATTTTGGTTAGTCAGACTTATTGTCGGTTGATTCTGTTTCATAAAGCAAACTTAAAATAGTTCGAACTCAGTTACTCTGGCAACTTCTGCTGGGAAACTAGCCTGGTCCAGGACAGGCTAACTGGCAGGCTAAGCCTCAGCTGTTACACAGATCCTCTAACACAGTTCATCTTTGGGGTCTGAGTCCTTCGTTCTTTTCTCACGTGACAGCCATATTGAATACTTAACCTAGTTAATAATTCACAACCTGCTTACAAACAAGCGCGTAGTTAGTTTTTTTGGATCCACTTGGATGATGCGACCAGCCACAGTACAACGGCATCTCCTACAATAAGGTGGAGAGAGAGTGATAGAGCCAATTCAGTGGATGGGGATTATTAGGAGGCCATGATTGGCAAGGGCCAATGGGTGGAGTGTGGCCAGTGTACCGCTTCAGTACGCAGAGCCATAGGACTATTATTGTGTTCTTGTTGAACAGGCCTGGGGAACCACTGATGACGTCACAGGCTCATATTTGCTTGACCAATCGGCTGAAAGGGGCGTCTCATGACCGCCCACATGTGCAAAATTAATTTTGAAGTCATTTATCCGTTTTTGACCCGTGAACCAAAAAACGAAAAATCAAGCCGAAATCTTTTTTTTTTCTCAGAAAAAAACGAATAAAGGCGCGTTTTCTCGGTTTTGCTCATCTCATTTCAAATTGAAAAACAAACTATCAGAAAGTACACGGACCATTTTCTTTGGTGAATTTCTTAACATATCCTCGGCTCGGATACTTAAAAAAAACATAGCGGCCAGCAGCCAATCAGCTTTCAGTGGCGAATGGCCTACCATTACAAAAATGGATATATTTGTACTTCTCATTAATTTCAAATAAAGTAACGTAATTTAAATAGCTTCTATAAATCTTTATAAACTTTTACAAACTTTAAACTTTGAATTTTTAAAATGTTTTTACCTCATCAGAATTGTACGAAACTTGGTGACTTTCGTGGCACTTGCTCCATGAACACAATCAAATCATGAATATGATTAGAAAAAGCTAAATTATCTTATAAAATAGTCACACCCGTGATCATCACGGTCTAAAATGACCGCCACAGAAAATATGGAAAATACAGAGCAATATTTTGGGGTAAAATGTATAAATCATCCACCATCAGTCTTTGATAATGTCCATATATACACTCACCTAAAGGATTATTAGGAACACCATACTAATACTGTGTTTGACCCCCTTTCGCCTTCAGAACTGCCTTAATGTTTTGTGGCATTGATTCAACAAGGTGCTGAAAGCATTCTTTAGAAATGTTGGCCCATATTGATAGGATAGCATCTTGCAGTTGATGGAGATTTGTGGGATGCACATCCAGGGCACGAAGCTCCCGTTCCACCACATCCCAAAGATGCTCTATTGGGTTGAGATCTGGTGACTGTGGGGGCCATTTTAGTACAGTGAACTCATTGTCATGTTCAAGAAACCAATTTGAAATGATTTGAGCTTTGTGACATGGTGCATTATCCTGCTGGAAGTAGCCATCAGAGGATGGGTACATGGTGGTCATAAAGGGATGGACATGGTCAGAAACAATGCTCAGGTAGGCCGTGGCATTTAAACGATGCCCAATGGCACTAAGGGGCCTAAAGTGTGCCAAGAAAACATCCCCCACACCATTACACCACCACCACCAGCCTGCACAGTGGTAACAAGGCATGATGGATCCATGTTCTCATTCTGTTTACGCCAAATTCTGACTCTACCATCTGAATGTCTCAACAGAAATCGAGACTCATCAGACCAGGCAACATTTTTCCAGTCTTCAACTGTCCAATTTTGGTGAGCTCGTGCAAATTGTAGCCTCTTTTTCCTATTTGTAGTGGAGATGAGTGGTACCCGGTGGGGTCTTCTGCTGTTGTAGCCCATCCGCCTCAAGGTTGTGCATGTTGTGGCTTCACAAATGCTTTGCTGCATACCTCGGTTGTAACGAGTGGTTATTTCAGTCAAAGTTGCTCTTCTATCAGCTTGAATCAGTCGGCCCATTCCCCTCTGACCTCTAGCATCAACAAGGCATTTTCGCCCACAGGACTGCCGCATACTGGATGTTTTTCCCTTTTCACACCATTCTCTGTAAACCCTAGAAATGGTTGTGCGTGAAAATCCCAGTAACTGAGCAGATTGTGAAATACTCAGACCGGCCCGTCTGGCACCAACAACCATGCCACACTCAAAATTGCTTAAATCACCTTTCTTTCCCATTCTGACATTCAGATTGGAGTTCAGGAGATTGTCTTGACCAGGACCACACCCCTAAATGCATTGAAGCAACTGCCATGTGATTGGTTGATTAGATAATTGCATTAATGAGAAATTGAACAGGTGTTCCTAATAATCCTTTAGGTGAGTGTAGATATATATACACTGCTCAAAAAAATAAAGGGAACACTTTTTAATCAGAGAATAGCATCAAGTCAGTTAAACTCCTGGGATATTGATCTGGTCAGTTAAGTAACAGAGGGGGTTGGTAATCAGTTTCAGCTGCTTTAGTGTTAATGAAATTAACAGCAGGTGCACTAGATGGGCAACAGTGAGACAACCCCCAAAACAGGAATGGTTTTACAGGTGGAGGCCACTGACATTTTTTCCCTACTCATCTTTTTGGACTGTTTTTCACCAGTTTTGCATTTGGCTAGGGTCAGTGTCACTACTGGTAGCATGAGGCGATACCTGGACCCTACAGAGGTTGCGCAGGCTGTCCAGCTCCTTCAGGATGGCTCATCAATACGTGCCATTGCCAGAAGGTTTGCTGTGTCTCCCAGCACAGTCTCAAGAGCATGGAGGAGATTCCAGGAAGACAGACAGCTACTCTAGGAGAGCTGGACAGGGCCGTAGAAGGTCCTTAACCCATCAGCAGGACCGGTATCTGCTCCTTTGTGCGAGGAGGAACATGATGAGCACTGCCAGAGCCCTACAAAATGACCTCCAGCAGGCCACTGGTGTGAATGTCTCTGACCAAACAATCAGAAACAGACTTCATGAGGGTGGCCTGAAGGCCCGACGTCCTCTAGTGGGCCCTGTGCTCACTGCCCAGCACCAGGAAGCTCGATTGGCATTTTCCATTGAACACCAGAATTGGCAGGTCCGCCACTGGTGCCCTGTGGTTTTCACAAATGAGAGCAGGCTCGCCCTGAGCACGTGAAAGACAGGAAAGGGTCTGGAGAAGCCGTGGAGAATGTTATGCTGCCTGTAACATCGTTCAGCATGACCGGTTTGGTGGTGGGTCAGTGAGGGTCTGGGGAGGCATATCCATGGAGGGACGCACAGACCTCTGCAGGCTAGACAATGGCACCCTGACTGCCATTAGGTATCGGGATGAAATCTTTGGATCCATTGTCAGACCCTATGTTGGTGCAGTGGGTCCTGGGTTCCTCCTGGTGCACAACAATGCCCGGCCTCATGTGGCGAGAGCATGCAGGCAGTTCCTGGAGGATGAAGGAATGATACCATTGAAGGGCCACCACGCTCACCTGACCTACATCCAGTAGAACACCTCTGGGACATTGTGTTTCAGTCCATCTGACATCACCTGGTTGCACCTCAGACTGTCCAGGAGCTCAGTGATGCGCTGGTCCAGATCTGGGAGGAAATACCCCAGGACACCATCCGTCGTCTCATTGGGAGCATTCCCCGACGTTGTCAGGCATGCATACAAGCACGTGGGGGCCATACAAACTACTGAGTACCATTTTGAGTTGCTGCAATGAAATTTCAGCAAAATTGACAAGCCTGCTGCATCATTTTTTCACTTAGATTTCCGGGGTGTCTTTGAATTCAATCCTCTGTAGGTTGATCATTTTCATTTCCATCAAACAATGTGGCATCCTTTCGTTCATAACACATTACCCAGTCCATATTAGTATAGATATCCAGCATGATATTTTTCCCCATTGAGATCTGATGTGTTTTCAAAGTGTTCCTTTAATTTTTTTGAGCAGTGTATATATATATATATCCAAATGCAAAACCTAATAAAAATAAGTAATTATGAATGAAATACTCAACTTATAAGCAACTAGGGAATCCACAGCCCTACTGTACTGTATAATATCTATATTTAGGACTATACAGACATCTATAGTTAATATTAAACAATATTATTCATCTCCTGCATTGACATTATATGAGAACTGAACTGAGCTGGACGATGACATCACGGTTTACTCCAGAGCGGCTATATATAGATATATATATATATATATATAAAAATGAACTAAATTAATAACTTTTTTACAACAGAAATGAAGCATCAATGAACTTACTGAAGCTGGACTGAGACGCTATTCTCTTCTGGAAACAAACTTTGTTGCATTATTCTCCTGTTATCTCAGTAAAGCTGCTCTGAAACACTCTGTGTGTAAAAAGCGCTGTATAAATAGAGTGTGTGTGTTTGTGTGTGTAACTGAGCATGTGTGAGTGATAGTGTGTGTGAGTGATAGTGAGTGTGTGAGAGCGTGTTTGTGTGTGTAACTGAGCATGTGTGAGTGATAGTGTGTATGTGTGTGTAACTGAGGGCATGTGTGAGAGAGCGTGTTCGTGTGTGTAACTGAGCATGTGTGAGAGATAGTGTGTGAGTGATATTGTGTGTGAGTGATAGTGTGTATGAGTGAGTGTGAGAGAGCGTGTTTGTGTGTGTAACTGAGCATGTGTGAGTGATAGTGTGTGTGATAGTGTGTGTGTGAGTGATAGTGTGTATGTGTGTGTAACTGAGGGCATGTGTGAGTGATAGTGTGTGTGAGTGATAGTGTGTATGTGTGTGTAACTGAGCATGTGTGAGTGATAGTGTGTGAGTGATCGTGTGTGTGTGAGTGTGTAACTGAGGGCATGTGTGAGTGATAGTGTGTGTGAGTGAGCGTGTTCGTGTGTGTAACTGAGCATGTGTGAGTGATAGTGTGTGTGATAGTGTGTGTGTGAGTGATAGTGTGTATGTGTGTGTAACTGAGGGCATGTGTGAGTGATAGTGTGTGTGAGTGAGCGTGTTCGTGTGTGTAACTGAGGGCATGTGTGAGTGAGTGAGCGTGTTCGTGTGTGTAACTGAGCATGTGTGAGTGATAGTGTGTGAGTGATCGTGTGTGTGAGTGTGTAACTGAGGGCATGTGTGAGTGATAGTGTGTGTGATAGTGTGTGTGTGTGTGTGTAACTGAGCATGTGTGAGTGATAGTGTGTGTGATAGTGTGTGTGTGTGTGTAACTGAGCATGTGTGAGTGATAGTGTGTATGTGTGTGTAACTGAGGGCATGTGTGAGTGATAGTGTGTTTGTGTGTGTAACTGAGCATGTGTGAGTGATAGTGTGTGAGTGAGCGTGTGTATGTGTGTGTAACTGAGCATGTGTGATAGTGTGTATGTGTGTGTAACTGACCCTGTGTGAGTGAGTAACTGAGCATGTGTGAGTGATAGTGTGTGTGTGTGTGTGTGTGTTTGTAACTGAGCATGTGTAAGTGTGTTAGTTTGTGAGTGTGTGTGAGTGATTATATGGTAAATGGACTGCATTTATATAGCGCTTTTTAGGTGTCTTGCTCATGGACACCTCGACACTTGGTCAGGTGGAACCGGGGATTGAACCACCAACCTTCCGGTTTATAGACAACCTACATGAACCACTGAGCCACTGCCGCCCCAATTCTATGTATACAGTATATGTATTATATGAACCTGTGCTGTAAAGGCGCTGTATAATGAAGGTGTCCTGATCGAGTGTGAGGCAGGAGAGACGTGAGCGCTCACTGTATTCAGATGCACTTTATTTTACAGTAAAAATCATGTTCTCCGCACTTCTACACAGGGTTGTGTCAACGAGGGTGTGTGTTTTCAGTCTCTTCACAGCAAGTCCTCATGCAAGCGTCAGTCTTTATTGACGGAGCGCGTGCAGCGGGTGAAGTGTGTGACGCACGCGGGGAGCATGGAGCGTAGCGCGCGTCTGAGGCTCGGCGCGGGGTCGTCGTCGCTCGCCGGCGGCCGGTCCGTCTCGTCCGATCTCGCCTCGTCCTCCACAAACTCCACCTCGATGAACTCCAGCACACGCAGACGCGTCAAACACCTGCGCGTCAAACACACACACACACTCAGACAAGCAATGCAGTCTCAAACACAGTCAAAGATGTATTCACACACCTTCAACATTCTCACAGTTTATTCGCTATAGTTTAGAAAATTTTAATAAAATATGAGCAGAACTCAGTTGATATTTGACTGGTTTTGTCCGTCCTTCTGTTAGACTGTCTCACACATGAATTATGTTGAATATCTGTCAGCTGTTAAATTTAACTACACAATTAGATAATACCAGTTTAGCTCAACCAATCACCAAGCAATGCTTCATTGTGTTCAGTCTGTGTGTGAAAAGAGCATTAGCAGTTAAAGAAAACACACTTCAGCAAAACATGATCAGGTCGGAATAATGTTTGGTCCCAAATTTGTATAATTTTTACTGGTTTTATATTATTATCATATTTGGGTATAATGTGTCACAGTTTACTTTATTCTGCTCTCCTCACTTACATAAATTAACTATAGTGTCCTGATCACACACTAGTAAATACATATATATATCTGCTGTCTGAATAATTAGAGGTTTGACTGTACATGTGTGTTCCTGCAGCACCATCATCTGCGTGAGTCTGCATGTGTAGAGAG
>NC_138233.1:2236102-2253602 GCF_964197995.2 Scardinius erythrophthalmus
AGACACTGTGATCTACAGCACATCGAGGATGAGTGTGTGTGTGTGTGTGTGTGTGTGTGTGTGTGTGTGTGTGTGTGTGTGTGTGTGTGTGTGTGTGTGTGTGGACAGAGAGAGAGCAGAGGATCTGTAGACACTGTGACCTACAGCACATCGAGGATGAGTGTGTGTGTGTGTGTGTGTGTGTGTGTGTGTGTGTGGACAGAGAGAGAGCAGAGGATCTGTAGACACTGTGATCTACAGCACATCGAGGATGAGTGTGTGTGTGTGTGTGTGTGTGTGTGTGTGTGTGTGTGTGTGTGTGTGTGTGTGTGTGGACAGAGAGAGAGCAGAGGATCTGTAGACACTGTGACCAACAGCACATCGAGGATGAGTGTGTGTGTGTGTGTGTGGACAGAGAGAGAGCAGAGGATCTGTAGACACTGTGACCTACAGCACATCGAGGAGGAGTGTGTGTGTGTGTGTGTGTGTGTGTGTGTGGACAGAGAGAGAGCAGAGGATCTGTAGACACTGTGACCAACAGCACATCGAGGATGAGTGTGTGTGTGGACAGAGAGAGAGCAGAGGATCTGTAGACACTGTGACCTACAGCACATCGAGGAGGAGTGTGTGTGTGTGTGTGTGTGTGTGTGTGTGTGGACAGAGAGAGAGCAGAGGATCTGTAGACACTGTGACCTACAGCACATCGAGGAGGAGTGTGTGTGTGTGTGTGTGTGTGTGTGTGTGTGTGTGGACAGAGAGAGAGCAGAGGATCTGTAGACACTGTGACCTACAGCACATCGAGGATGAGTGTGTGTGTGTGTGTGTGTGTGTGTGTGTGTGGACAGACAGAGAGCAGAGGATCTGTAGACACTGTGACCTACAGCACATCGAGGAGGAGTGTGTGTGTGGACAGAGAGAGAGCAGAGGATCTGTAGACACTGTGACCTACAGCACATCGAGGATGAGTGTGTGTGTGTGTGTGTGTGTGTGTGTGTGTGTGGACAGACAGAGAGCAGAGGATCTGTAGACACTGTGACCTACAGCACATCGAGGATGAGTGTGTGTGTGTGTGTGTGTGTGTGTGTGTGTGGACAGACAGAGAGCAGAGGATCTGTAGACACTGTGACCAACAGCACATCGAGGAGGAGTGTGTGTGTGGACAGAGAGAGAGCAGAGGATCTGTAGACACTGTGACCTACAGCACATCGAGGAGGAGTGTGTGTGTGTGTGTGGACAGAGAGAGAGCAGAGGATCTGTAGACACTGTGACCTACAGCACATCGAGGAGGAGTGTGTGTGTGTGTGTGGACAGAGAGAGAGCAGAGGATCTGTAGACACTGTGACCTACAGCACATCGAGGAGGAGTGTGTGTGTGTGTGTGTGTGTGTGGACAGAGAGAGAGCAGAGGATCTGTAGACACTGTGACCAACAGCACATCGAGGATGAGTGTGTGAGTGTGTGTGTGTGTGTGTGTGTGTGTGTGTGTGTGGACAGAGAGAGAGCAGAGGATCTGTAGACACTGTGACCTACAGCACATCGAGGATGTGTGTGTGTGTGTGTGTGTGTGTGTGTGTGTGTGTGTGTGTGTGTGTGTGTGTGTGTGTGTGGACAGAGAGAGAGCAGAGGATCTGTAGACACTGTGACCTACAGCACATCGAGGATGAGTGTGTGTGTGTGTGTGTGTGTGTGTGTGTGTGTGTGTGTGGACAGAGAGAGAGCAGAGGATCTGTAGACACTGTGACCTACAGCACATCGAGGATGAGTGTGTGTGTGTGTGTGTGTGTGTGTGTGTGTGTGTGTGTGTGTGTGTGTGTGTGTGTGTGTGGACAGAGAGAGAGCAGAGGATCTGTAGACACTGTGACCAACAGCACATCGAGGATGAGTGTGTGTGTGTGTGTGTGTGTGTGTGTGTGTGTGTGTGTGTGTGGACAGAGAGAGAGCAGAGGATCTGTAGACACTGTGACCTACAGCACATCGAGGATGAGTGTGTGTGTGTGTGTGTGTGTGTGTGTGTGTGTGTGTGTGTGTGTGTGTGTGTGGACAGAGAGAGAGCAGAGGATCTGTAGACACTGACCTACAGCACATCGAGGATGAGTGTGTGTGTGTGTGTGTGTGTGTGTGTGTGTGTGTGTGTGTGTGTGGACAGAGAGAGAGCAGAGGATCTGTAGACACTGTGACCTACAGCACATCGAGGATGAGTGAGTGTGTGTGTGTGTGTGTGTGTGTGTGGACAGAGAGAGAGCAGAGGATCTGTAGACACTGACCTACAGCACATCGAGGATGAGTGTGTGTGTGTGTGTGTGTGTGTGTGTGTGTGTGTGGACAGAGAGAGAGCAGAGGATCTGTAGACACTGTGACCTACAGCACATCGAGGATGAGTGTGTGTGTGTGTGTGTGTGTGTGTGTGTGTGTGTGTGTGTGTGGACAGAGAGAGAGCAGAGGATCTGTAGACACTGACCTACAGCACATCGAGGATGAGTGTGTGTGTGTGTGTGTGTGTGTGTGTGTGTGTGTGTGTGTGTGTGGACAGAGAGAGAGCAGAGGATCTGTAGACACTGTGACCTACAGCACATCGAGGATGAGTGAGTGTGTGTGTGTGTGTGTGTGTGTGTGGACAGAGAGAGAGCAGAGGATCTGTAGACACTGACCTACAGCACATCGAGGATGAGTGTGTGTGTGTGTGTGTGTGTGTGTGTGTGTGTGTGTGTGTGTGTGTGGACAGAGAGAGAGCAGAGGATCTGTAGACACTGTGACCTACAGCACATCGAGGATGAGTGAGTGTGTGTGTGTGTGTGTGTGTGTGTGGACAGAGAGAGAGCAGAGGATCTGTAGACACTGACCTACAGCACATCGAGGAGGAGTGTGTGTGTGTGTGTGTGTGTGTGTGTGTGTGTGTGGACAGAGAGAGAGCAGAGGATCTGTAGACACTGTGACCTACAGCACATCGAGGAGGAGTGTGTGTGTGTGTGTGTGTGTGTGGACAGAGAGAGAGCAGAGGATCTGTAGACACTGTGACCTACAGCACATCGAGGATGAGTGTGTGTGTGTGTGTGTGTGTGTGTGTGTGTGTGTGTGTGTGTGTGTGTGGACAGAGAGAGAGCAGAGGATCTGTAGACACTGTGACCTACAGCACATCGAGGATGAGTGTGTGTGTGTGTGTGTGTGTGTGTGTGTGTGTGTGTGTGTGTGTGTGTGTGTGTGTGGACAGAGAGAGAGCAGAGGATCTGTAGACACTGTGACCTACAGCACATCGAGGATGAGTGTGTGTGTGTGTGTGTGTGTGTGTGTGTGTGTGTGTGTGTGTGGACAGAGAGAGAGCAGAGGATCTGTAGACACTGTGACCTACAGCACATCGAGGAGGAGTGTGTGTGTGTGTGTGTGTGTGTGTGTGTGTGTGTGTGTGGACAGAGAGAGAGCAGAGGATCTGTAGACACTGTGACCTACAGCACATCGAGGAGGAGTGTGTGTGTGTGTGTGTGTGTGTGTGTGTGTGTGTGTGTGTGTGTGTGGACAGAGAGAGAGCAGAGGATCTGTAGACACTGTGACCTACAGCACATCGAGGAGGAGTGTGTGTGTGTGTGTGTGTGTGTGTGTGTGTGTGTGTGTGGACAGAGAGAGAGCAGAGGATCTGTAGACACTGTGACCTACAGCACATCGAGGAGGAGTGTGTGTGTGTGTGTGTGTGTGTGTGTGTGTGTGTGGACAGAGAGAGAGCAGAGGATCTGTAGACACTGTGACCTACAGCACATCGAGGAGGAGTGTGTGTGTGTGTGTGTGTGTGTGTGTGTGTGTGTGTGTGTGTGGACAGAGAGAGAGCAGAGGATCTGTAGACACTGTGACCTACAGCACATCGAGGAGGAGTGTGTGTGTGTGTGTGTGTGTGTGTGTGTGTGTGTGTGTGTGTGGACAGAGAGAGAGCAGAGGATCTGTAGACACTGTGACCTACAGCACATCGAGGAGGAGTGTGTGTGTGTGTGTGTGTGTGTGTGTGTGTGTGTGTGTGGACAGAGAGAGAGCAGAGGATCTGTAGACACTGTGACCTACAGCACATCGAGGAGGAGTGTGTGTGTGTGTGTGTGTGTGTGTGTGTGTGTGTGTGTGTGTGGACAGAGAGAGAGCAGAGGATCTGTAGACACTGTGACCTACAGCACATCGAGGAGGAGTGTGTGTGTGTGTGTGTGTGTGTGTGTGTGTGTGTGTGTGGACAGAGAGAGAGCAGAGGATCTGTAGACACTGTGACCTACAGCACATCGAGGATGAGGAACACTTTCTGCTCTTCTGCTCCAGATACTCCAGTATAAGAGAAACCTTTCTGCCCAGATTTGAAATCTTGATTCCATCGTTCTCTGAACTGAGTGACACTGAGAAAATGTTCTTCTTACTGGGAGAAGATGATAGTACAGCTGCACTCGCGGCTAAATATGTGTTAGCTATTCACAACGCCAGAGTCAGCTAATTCTCTAGAGAGACCCACTGTACTTATTCATTTATTAGGATAGATTGTGTTTATTTATCTATTTATTTATATTTACTATGCTACATATGACATGATCTATACATATATGTTTTATTTGTTTTATTATTTATATATGTTGATGCTTTGGCAACATTGTGTTACACAGTCATGCTAATAAAGCTCATTTTGAATTGAATAGGCCTTATGCCCAGCTCCACTACTTCCTGAACTTCAGCCAGCTCCTTTGTTTCCTGTCTGCAATTATTGGACAAACTGATTAATCCAGGTGTGCCTGACCTTAGTAACAATAATCAGACACACCTGGATTAATCAGTTTGACCAATAATGACAGACAGGAAACAAAGGAGCTGGCTGAAGTTCAGGAAGTAGTGGAGCTGGGCATAAGGCCTATTGGAATTGAATTGAGTGAGTGTGAGAGAGAGAGTGTGTGAGAGAGAGTGTGAGTGTGTGAGAGAGAGTGTGAGTGTGAGTGAGTGAGTGAGTGAGTGAGTGAGTGAGTGAGTGAGTGAGAGAGAGAGAGAGAGAGAGAGTGAGTGAGTGAGTGAGTGAGTGAGTGAGTGAGAGTGAGTGAGAGAGAGAGAGAGAGAGAGAGAGAGACTCACTTCAGTCTGAAACTCCTGAACTAAAGTACAAAACAAAACAAGAGCATAAAGACAATAAAGATGTTGAAACTCACTCTTTTCCATGTGGACAGATCGACAGCTCTCCACAGTCTCTGGTCCTTCACCAGCTGCTTCCAGCGCCTGCACACTCTATACACACACACACACACACACACACACACACACACACACGCTATTGTTTGTTTGTGTTTGATGACTTCCGGTGTCTGATCGCCGTCTATAATGTGACTGAACGACAGGATCTCTCACAGTTGTTACAGTAAATCAGCGCTAACTGGTGTTTCTACATGATCATCATTACAATAAATTAATTATATAAAACATGGTAAGCGATAAAACAAAACAAAACAAAACACTGTCACCAACCGAATTGCACTCACGTGTAACTAACACAGTTATTGTATGACATGACGCGATATTGTACCTGGAGTTGCGCACGAGTTCTCGTACATTTAAATAAGATAAAATATCAATTAAAATGTTTTCAGGAAAATAGTCCAGAGTGTAGCATCTCACCGCGTCCATCTCAGTGCGGAACCTTCATCGCCCGCGATACACTGACGGACACATTTACCCGTGACACGCTGTTTCCGGTGTGCTGCATTACTCGTTTGATATATTACAATTAATACTTCAGCATTGTCATATTTATGTTATAATAAGCTGTTTGAGAGCTGTTGCTGATCAATCGGTGACAAGATATCTTAATTTTCTACGACTATTCAAATTAAAAGTGTTTAAAAAACAATTTACTGATAGGCATTCATGTAGGAAATTAATATGTTGTTAACATTGCATCGATATTTGTTTGAAAATATTATTATTTAATAAGTCTATCCATAAATATATATTTTTTACTAATATTTATGTTCATCTGATGTTTGATTTGTGTTGTTGTTCTGCGGTCACCGGAAGTGGTCTAGTCCGGCGCATGCGCAGTGTGGAGGGCAGCGCTAGCGGTGCAGAGCATCAGAAGCGCGAGGAGTTTCTGCAGCTTTATTTGTTCAGACTGTTCAGTTGTGTGTTTATGAATCTACATAATGGCGGGGATTAAAGGTGAGCACATTAATGTGTGTGTGTGAGTGTGTTTGCGGTGTGTGGTGATGACGCGGAAGAGGTTTGATGTCCATTAGCGGCCGCAGATTTACATCCTCCATCGAAACTAAACATCAGTTCTATAGAAACCACTCCGAACACACACACACATACACACTTTATCAATATATGTGTGCTCTACTTCCTAGAGTCATATAAAGTTGAAAATATTCTTTATTAAAATACACACATTGTGTGTGTGTGTGTGTGTGTGTGTGTGTGTGTGTGTGTGTGTGTGTGTGTAATGTATGTGTGTGTATATATATATATATATATGTGTGTGTGTGAGAGAGAGAGAGAGAGAGAGAGAGAGAGAGAGTGTGAGTTTGTGTGTTAGTGTGTGTGAGAGAGAGTGTGTGTGTATATATGTGTCAGAGAGAGAGAGTGTGTGTGTCAGAATGTGTGTGTATGTTTGAGAGTTTGTATATGTGAGTGTGTGAGGGAGGGAGGGAGAGTGTGTGTACAGTAAATATATATACACATATATTGAAGTATTTAGTGTTAGTTGTGATTGACAGGTGTGTCAGCACTGATGTGTGTGTGTGTAAATCTGCTGTTCCTCAGCTCTCATCAGCCTGTCGTTCGGAGGAGCGATCGGCCTCATGTTCCTCATGCTGGGCTGCGCGCTGCCCGTCTACAAGTGAGTGTGTGTGTGTGGTCATGTGATCTGCTGTATGCATGCATGTGTGTTTCTGTGCAGTGCGCACTGGTCCTGCTCTTCTTCATCCTCTCCCCGATCCCGTACTCTGTGTGTGTGTGTGAGTGTGTGTGATCTGTCATGTGATCTGTGTGTGTGTTTCTCTGTTCCTGCTTTTCTTCTACATCCTCTCCCCGATCCCGTACTCTCTCTCTGTGTGTGTGTGTGTGTGTGTGTGTGTGTGTGTGTGTGTGTGTGTGTGTGTGATCGGTCATGTGATCTGTGTGTGTGTGTGTGTGTGTGTGTGTGTGTGTGTGTGATCGGTCATGTGATCTGTGTGTGTGTGTGTGTGTGTGGTCATGTGATCTGTGTGTGTGTTTCTGTGCAGTGCGTACTGGCCTCTGTTCCTGCTCTTCTTCTACATCCTCTCCCCGATCCCATACTGCATCTCCCGGCGTGTGGTGGACGACTCGGACTCGGCTAGTAATGCCTGTAAAGAGCTGGCCATCTTCCTGACCACGGGGATCGTCGTGTCGGCCTTCGGGCTGCCCGTCATCTTCGCCCGCGCCGCTGTGGTAAACACACACACACTCACTCGCTGTGGTAAATACCAGACCGTCCTGTTAAAGTCAACATCAAACACACACACACACACACAACCTGCGTGAAGTTGGCCCCCCACCCAACGCAAAACGTCGTCAAACTATGCTCAATCGTTTGTGCTGGTTTGTGCTGTAAAAAGTTTCGTTTGTGCTGCTTCGGTTTTTTAGATATTAAAATGATATTTTTAGGTCGTACTGAGGTCACTCAGCCCCCCATATGTTCCAAATTCACCCAAAATAGTCTCATTCGTTTGTGCTTCGTTTGTGCCTGTTTGTGCCGGTAAAATTTTCGTTTGTGCTGCTTCGGGTTTTAAAATATCAGAAATTGAATTATAGACGATGACGTCACCAGCCCCCCCACATGCTCCAAATTCACCCAAAATAGTCTCGTTCGTTTGTGCTTCGTTTGTGCTGTTTTGTGCCGGTACAATTTTCGTTTGTGCTGCATCGGCCTTTAAAAAATATATATTATATAATATAATATAATATAATATAATATAATATAATATACATATATATTTTTTTTACAGTAGCTAGTTGAAGTAACAAGGTAAGACCGAAACGGATTAAATTAATCAAAAGGGGAAAAAATATCAAAAATTAAATTTTCCACAAAAAATATTAAACATAAAAAACAAAAACAAACAAAAAAAAAACATACGCAATATGTAAAAAATATAATACAAAATACAATACAAAATAAGAGCCTTTCTTAAATGAGCAGTGAGCACCAATAATAATTGAGCACAACATCAACATCTTATGATTTCTAAAGAATAATGTGACGTTAAAAACTGGAGTAATGATACAGAAAATTCAGCTTTGACATTACAGGAATAAATTACATTTGAATTATATTAAATTTGAATTATATTAATATTAAAATATTAATTATATGAATATATATAATCTATTTATAGGCTAATCATTTTTCACAATATCAGCAGCACTTCCAAACTGTAATACATTATAGATTACTTTGTTACTTTTATTTAAAGGAAATTATTTAGAGTACCTTACAATAAAGGCCGTCTCAGAATTGTAATGCATTAGCTACTCCAGTTACTTTCACCAAAATAACTACAGAAGTAGAACTTAACATTTCTAAAACAAACGACTAGGGCTGTGTAACAATATGCAATATGAAACCAAAATCCCGACGCTCCATCCACGGACCTGTGTTGCGGTGTGAGAAGGCAGAATCGCGACACACCCCTTCCAACTCCTGAGTCCAGATCCAATGCTACCACATCTTCATATAACTATTATTTGAAGTTAACATTATAAAATACATAGACTTACACCACAAAAACAGTTGAGGATAAATTCTTTAAAATTGGTCAATTCCAGCGTTATGGACGTGACATTTGCAAGTCAAAACTTGAAGTATAAATTATCAGAATAAATTAATACCAATATATTGAAACTGTCTGTTATATATCCATAGGCTTCTCCCTTAATAAAGGAGTCCAGACATTAAAAAATATCAGTCTACTCATGCGTTTTATATTTAATATGAGGGAAATAGCATGTGCGTTACATTTTTTTTTTAGTAATTCTGCGCAAACCAAAAGTAGCCTAATACTAGCCTACCCACCGGATGAAGAAGCGTTGTCTCTCCGCAGAACATAAATTATTCATTTTATTTAATTTTTCGTGTTTGCATTTATGAGGAAAAAACAATGTAACGGACGGAGAACTTCGTTACGGACTGACCACTCTGAAAACGACACTAAAAGACTGCTTTAAAACTTTCACAGAGACCTCAAACAGAAAGCACAAAGCCTTTCTTTAAGGTGAAATTCGTTTTGTATTAATTTTATCTTAATTTTAATCATTGTTTCATCTACCAAATGCCAGGATTTAATAGGCAAAATAAAATGTTAATAGGCCTATATCAGACAACAGATAATCAGGACATAGAGGCGCCGGCGCCTGAACTGCAGTTGGTCTCATAAATGAACCGAAACTCAGCGCCTAGACCTACTTGCATCACAGACATGTCTACTTTTAAACAGAACAATTCAAAACGAAAGAAAACAGACTGCTCTCTGCTTATGTATGAAATGTGCATTTCTCTGTGGTGCGTTCATGAAGATGCAGGCTGGTTGAAGTCATTTAATGGGCTGGTGAAGTCACCGTCTATAATTCGCTTTCATTCACTGTCTAATATTTTAAAGCCCGATGCAGCACAAACGAAAATTGTACCGGCACAAAACAGCACAACCGAAGCACAAACTAACGAAACTATTTTGGGTGAATTTGGAGCATGTGGGGGGGCTGGTGACGTCATCGTCTATAATTCAATTTCTGATATTTTAAAACCCAACGCAGCACAAACGAAAATTTTACCGGCACAAACCAGCACAAACGAAGCACAAACGAACGAGACTATTTTGGGTGAATTTGGAACATATGGGGGGCTGAGTGACCTCAGAATGACCTAAAAATATCATTTTAATATCTAAAAAACCGAAACAGCACAAACGAAAATTTTTACAGCACAAACCAGCACAAACGGAGCACAAACGATTGAGCATAGTTTGACGACGTTTTGCGTTGGGTGGGGGGCCAACTTCACGCAGGTACACACACACACACACAGACTCTCTCCCATGTACACTCACACTCTCTCACTGCATGATCCTCTCTATTAAAATGCATTTATAATGCTTCCAATCTTCAAGATCAGGGGCAATAGTACCTCTGTCTTTTATATTTATATAGTTTAATATGGTTAATCAATATAACATGAAGAGTGTCATGTTTTTCCCCATCAGCTTTATTACAAATGTGATATTGATTTTACAGCTCAGTTCAGTAAACAAGAGGTTAATATTAAGTGACTTACATTTTAGACACAATATCGCTTGATTTTGCTCTATTTCCTTAATGAAAACCGTTCCAAACGAAGACTGAGCTCTGTTTAGTGTCCCTGTGTTTCAGCACTGAACGAACGAATCGGATGAATCAATGATTCAGTGACTCACTCACTTCGTTCCGGAATGAATCAGCCGTTTGAATGAATCGGTTGAATCTCAATGACTCACTCGCTGACACTTACCGGCGGTTTTAATTTACCATTTAAAGTATCTTTAAAAAAAATTTAATCAGTGCAATCAATCCTCGTTTTATTTTTAAAACATCAAAATCTGTCGTAATATAATTTTTTTGATCTCACCTTTTTGTCTGCATTTATATTTTTTAAGCAGCACTTGCACTTAAATTACAATTGCATAAATAATGTTGTGAGATTACTGTTTTAAATATACAATTTGGAATCTATAAATATGAAATGATTGAAAAAAATAGATTTTTTTTAAATGTGAAACACAAACTGCCAGTAGGTGGCGGCAAATCACTGTCTTAATGAGTGAGTCGTTGAATCATTGACTCACCCAATTTGTTCAAACACGCAGAATCATTCATTAATGAAATACCTTGATGAAAATAAAAAATAAATACCTATACAAATCTTCTTTTGGCGAAATAGAGCAAAACAAAGACGCTGTTGTCTCCACGATGCAAGTCACTTAACATTTACTCATGGTTTATTGAATTGTTGGCCTGACATGAATCAGTCCAACAGTCCCACTGGGAAGATGCTCCGTTAGAGGCTCAGAAATCAAATCAAATACACAATTTAAAAGTGCAACCAATAATCTTGCAGAGGCAGTTCTTGAAGAATTACGAAATGTCCATTTAAGTCAAATAAATTGATGTAGTCTAATATAATATACACTACTGTTCAAAAGTTTGGGGTCAGTGAGATTTTTTATGTTTTTAAAAGAAGTCTCTTCTGCCCATCAAGGCTGCATTTATTTGATTAAAATACAGTAAAAATACTGAAATATTATTATAGTGTAAATCAGCTGTTCTCTATGTGAATATACAGTAAAGTGTAATTTATTCCTGTGTTCAAAGCTGAATGTTCAGCATCATTACTCCAGTCTTCAGTGTCACATGATCCTTCAGAAATCACTCTAATATGAGGATCTGATGATCAAGAAACATTTATGATTATTATCAGTGTTGAAAACAGTTGTGTACCAATTTTTTTTCAAAATTCTGATGAATAGAAAGTTCAAAAGAACAGCATTTATTTAAAATAGAATATTTTCTAACATTATAAATGTCTTTACTGTCACTTTTGATCAGTTTAACTCATCCTTGATGAATAAAAGTATTGATTTATTTTATTTCTTTCCCCCAAAAATAAAACTCTCACTGACCCCAAACTTTTGAACGATAGTGTTTAATGTTACAAAAGCTTTAGATTTCAGATAAATGCTTTTCTTTTGAACTTTCTATTCATCATAGCATCCTGAAATAAAAATGTACACAACTGTTTTCAACACTGATAATAATCATAAATGTTTCTTGATCATCAGATCCTCATATTAGAGTGATTTCTGAAGGATCATGTGACACTGAAGACTGGAGTAATGATGCTGAACATTCAGCTTTGATCACAGGAATAAATTACACTTTAAAATATATTAAAATAGAAAACAGTCATTTTAAATTGTCATAATATTTCACTGTATTACTGTTTTTTTTATTGTTTTTTATCAAATAAATGCAGCCTTGGTGAGCAGAAGAGACTTCTTTTAAAAACATTAAAAATCTTACTGACCCCAAACTTTTGAACGGTAGTGTGTGTATATATATATATATATATTAGTCTAATATACATTTTCCTGTCTCAGGAAATCGAGGTGATAAAATCCTAAAATAATGCATAACTTCATACGTATGGTTGGCCAGTTTACATGTCGGATAGTGATAAACACAATATCAGTTCTCTGTAAACGAGTCCAGGTCTTGAGTGTGAAAGCGTGGACTAATGGTGTGTGTGTGTGTGTGTGTGTGTGTGTGCAGATCGAGTGGGGCGCGTGTGCGCTCGTCCTGACGGGGAACATCGTCATCTTCGCCACCATCCTGGGCTTCTTCCTGGTGTTCGGGTCGAACGACGACTTCAGCTGGCAGCAGTGGTGAAGCCGTCCGTCTCACTGTCACGGCACTGTCTGTTACGCTGACATCTTATTTATAACCGCCGCCCATGATAGATGCAGGAAATCAGTGCAATAATTTTCTTCATTTTAGATCCTTCTGACATTTTATTTTTTATTTTTTCATGTCATGCACGACTGAGTTCAGGTGGTCGAACGAACACTGGTGACATCGAGCATTTGATGTTGTTCAGCAGCTTTACGACTCCGGTGTCTTTTCTGTTACCAGCTTTCTTTTTTATTCACAACTTATTTATTTGTTCCTGTGTCGCTCTTGTTTTCTCTTTGATAGCGCATTAAACATGAGATTGTAGAATGAAGCTCGTCGTGTTCATGTTGACTCGGATGATTCTGTTAGTTTGTGTGTTTTTGTTTTGCGCTTGGCATCGGGAGATTTCCCAGGCATGTTTCTTTGGAAAAAGCAACAAGAAAGGAACTGTTTATCAGCTAACTATGAAATTCAGATCATGTTTGATTTAAAAGCATGTAGACTAGCTCATAAACATCTTTTAAGGTGTACATTAAAAAAGAAAGACAAGATCATGCATCTCTCCGAAACTATTCAAGACGCAGTTGTGTTTCTGAGCAAGTGTTTAAAGTCAACATGGACTCAAATGACACATTTCTGCTCTGATTGGCAGTGATTTATCCGTGAAAAAAATTAAAATTCAATAAAAACAAGTTGGCCTTCATAATCTTTAATCAAAATGTAATGCTTTTTAAGGCAAAACACCCCAAGTGAATAGGAAAAAAACATTAACAGATATCACCATACTTCCCCAGATGATTGATTACATTAAGAATTGCAAAAAAAAAAAAAAAAATCTGAAATGTATGTATAAATATGCAAATGAGGCATTATCTGCACTGATTTGCATACATCTCCAGAACATAAACCTGAACATCAGATAAACCCAGGTTCAAAATTCTTGTTTGATCTTGTTTGAAGGTTTTTATAAAAGGCATTTTGGATTTCTGTTTTTAAAACTCCATAAATAAAAAAATAAAAAATTGGAATAAATATTGCATAAAATCAGGCGTATGATATATATGAACAAACCCTTCAGTAAAAACCTTAAGAATATAGACGGGAATAAAACTGTAAGTTTTGGTATTTATAAGTTCTGCTGAAGTGGACAACAAAACTTTTAAAGATATGAACTGTAATAGAAATCTACAGACGCAAATAGATAAAGTGCATTAAAATAAACACTTAAAAGTGTGTTTTGGATGTTTTCTTTCCACTAATCTGAAAAACACTTCATGAACGCCAAAAAGAGCTAAATCTAAATATTGACAGATGCATGAAAATCATGTTTTTCCTATAAAATCTGTACTTTTTTTCATCCTGTTCACAAAATCAGTGTAGAATGTTTTGTCGATGCGGTTTTATGTTGACTTTAACGCTTTAAGGAGATATTCTGTTATTTTATATCTTACTGTGCAGAAACGGCACAAGTAACATTGTGACTTTTTCCCCCTCCTGTTCTTTTTTAAATAAATGCCATTTTTGAAAAAAAAAAAGAAGAATTTTACATTTGTTGTACACGACCTTTGACCTTTGTTCTCTGTTCCTGTTCAGATTTTACCTCTTTCACTGACCCCATCATTAGTTTCATCAATGTAATCAAAGGATCACCAGAAGACACACATAATATAATATATAAGAACTTGCATGTCCTCAGGCAGGGTTTCTCTTCTGTCAGTGTGGAATGAGGGAGAGTCGCTGAAACACGTCTGCGTTACACAAACACCTGCCAGATTTACCTCACATTTCATGAATAACTCACATTTGTGTGAATACATGTTTGGGTCACTAACCTAAAGGGGGAAAATAATTACGCATACAAAAAATTAAGAATTTCACTCCAAACTCTGATTTCTGTAGCGGGATGTTTTACTTTGTAGTTTTGTAGTTGTCATTATTCTCAGTGATTAGATTCTTATTAATGTAGGAGCATGTTAATGTATATATATTTAAAATTATATATTTATATTTGCTTCTATCACTGTAATGACTATTTAGTGGTTATGAAAATAATGCCACAATGCACAGAAACTACATTTTCTTCTTGAGTCTATGGCAGCACAAGGAACCGTATGGTAGAAAGTTGTGAAATTTGGCACACTGATAGAGGACAGTCTGAACATTAGCCACATCAAATTTGGAGTCTCTAACTCAATCCCTCTAGCGCCACCCACTGTCCAAAATTGCACTTACGTTTATGCTAATAACTTTTGAACCGTAAAAGATTTCCACCATGAAACATTTTCCACCATTTTGAATTTTCCACCATTTTGAATTCCTCCTAGCCGGTTTGTCTGATTTTTACCAAAATTGGCTCAGATCTTCATCAGACCATGCCGACAAAAAGTAATTGAAAGCTTTTCGATAGACCCAACCGTTCTCGAATAACGTGCAAACAAATTTGCCGAAGAGCACGTCAAATTGAACACGAGGCTATATCTCTGAAACGCTTAAGCGAATTGAGGTGAGTCTTGGTACATGTCATCACTAGCATGACCTGAGGCTACATGCAGAGTTTCGGCACAGCGCCACCTACTGGTCAGGAGACATGAAAAATGGCTATTTTCTGCTTATAACTAATGAATGGTTTGCCCAAAAAACATAAACTTTTAATTCAGTGTGCCATACTGAGACAAATGATACCCAGTTATCCCATAACATACATAGTATTTTGGGCATTTTGAATTTTACCATAAAATGCTGAAGGAAATCAAAAAGTTTCAGAACAGCGCCAACTTTTGGTCACAATTTATAATGAAATTTAAAAAAATACTAATAGCTATTTATTAATTACATTAATTGATGAAACACACTTTATATGTCACCTATTGTCAACACCACACAACACCAATTTAGTAACAGCGCCACCTGTCCAAAAGTTATAAGCAATTTAGTCAAATTACAAGTGATTGTATTTGTGATTTTTCTGGCATTTTTACTAAAATAATCTAAAAATGCCTTTAACTCTCCGTGCCTTTTTAAAGCTTGACTCTTAATTGTTGCTTGCAACTCTATACATTAGCTATATGAGTGGGGCACATTCCTGCCAGGTTTCGTGTGTGTGTGTGTGTGCATTTGAATATTTGTAGAGAAAGAAAGAGTGTTTTCTTCCCCCGAAGCGAGAGAGATCCATCATCGTGTTCAGAGCCGCAGTGAAGGACTGAGAGACCAGAACACACTGGAGGTTATGAGGAGGTTTTTCAGAGTCGACAGAGATGAACATTACGGTCAGATTCAGTATCTCACGGCCAAATGCATCCGCCTGTCTCAGGAGAAAGGTGAGAGTCCACATGATCAGATTCAGAGATGGAAAACAACTTTAGATTATGTAGATCAGCTAAACTCAAGAAGCCTGACAATGCTAACAACAACCACATTCCTTTTCTTTTAAATGTATTATTTGCTACAATTCTGTAATTTATTTGACTTATTCTGCTCTACGCGTATATTTTTGTTGTTAACACTTTACAATAAGGTCCCATTTGTTAACTTTCATGCATTAACTAATAATGAGCAAAAACATTTGTTACAGTATTTAATAATCTTTGTTAGTAATAATAATAATAAAAGAGATAGTTCACCAAAGGACAATTCTCTCATCATTTACGCAAACCTGTTTGAGTTTATTTGTTCTGCTGAACACAAAAGATATTTTGATGAACAGTTGTTGGTCCCCATTGACTGTAATAGTGTAGTAATTTATTTTTTCTTACTATGGAAGTCAATGGGGACAATGAAGTATTTATAAGTGTTACCATTTTGTCAGAATTATTTGTTTATTTGCATTATTAAACTTTTTACTTTGCACAATTTCTCATTCTCTGCATCTGTGCTTGAAATGCTTCAACTAAAATGACTAGAAGGGTTAGTTGGTAAGCTGATCTCTGATCAGTAATTCAGTAATAATAGTGGCTCAATGATTTCCGTTTGGTTCTGTTTGTTTCTTTGTACAAAAGTCCAATTACAAAATTAGGTCTTTATTTTTTAACCTCTTATTGGAACAACATTTTTGATGTGATTAAGTGGTCGTTTGTTTGGTCACTCGCTCCGAAAATTTTCTTAACAAATAAAAATCAAAAAAATATCTACAGATTTTATCCTGTCAAGCTTTTTCTGCAGAAATTTAGAAGTAACATTGATTATTTTTGTGCAGTTTCTTCTGAAAGTGTGGGTCACATGATTTGGGAGTGTTCGTGTTTCTGGAGGAGTGTTAATGTCCAAAATGTGTTCTGTGATGTTTCCCTAGCTTACAGACACACTCTTTTGGGGTTTTATATTAATGACAAGCAATTATTTTGTTTTAACCTCCTTTTATTTATTGGAAAGTTTTATGATTTGTAAATATACAAAAAGTGACATCTCAAACAAGAATTGAATTTGTACTTACCGGTAAATAGAATTTCAATGTGTCTGTAAATAAGAAAGCTATAAAAACATCTAGAATTTGTGTCATGTTTAATATTCTTTCATAATATAATTATTTTTTTCCCTTTCTTTTATATCTATTGACAAATAATTTTCAATAGCCTATACAAATTAGGCTACTTTATATTATTTTTCTTGTTGACTGTTGAATTATAACTAGTTTATTGTCTGAAAGTTTGTCTGGTTTTGTATCTTAAGTTTGTTAAAATTTGCAATAAAAAAACTAATTCAGTAATGCAGTGCGAGAGTGTGTGTGTGTGTGTGTGTGTGTGTGTGTGTGTGTTGTGCATGCGCGTGTGTGTGTGTGTTTGTGTGCGCGTGCGTGTGCGTGTGTTTGTTTGCGTGTGTGTGTGCGCGTGTGTGCGTGTGTGTGTGTGTGTGTGTGTGTGTGTGTGTTGCAGCAGTGCTCCAGCGTGAGCTGCTGGTGTCTCGAGAGCGTCAGCAGGCTCTTCAGGTGGAGATGGAGGCTCTGTCAGTGCGAGTGTGTCATAAAGAGCAGACCTGTGTTGAGATGAGCATCAAATACCAGCAGCTGATGGAGAGATTTCAGCAGCAGGTACAGCCCAACACAAACCACATTAATATGTGAGATGATCACTGGATGAAACGTGTACCACAATGAG
>NC_138233.1:2278602-2301102 GCF_964197995.2 Scardinius erythrophthalmus
TTATTTTAATATATTTAATACAATTATTATTTTTATAGTAGTATCAATATATAATCAAAAAATATTTTGGCCAAATTGTCCATCTCTACAAAACAAGCACGGAAAAAAAATTATAATGATATTTCCGCCGCAGATGTTCAGTCATAACTCACTCCAGCCTCGCTTTCCCAATCCAGTGATTTCAGACAAACAGAACTGTACAGATTACTTGCGTCGGTCTCGTTTTACACACACCATAAAGAGGTTAAGTTCAAGTTCTAGTTCAAGTTTATATATATAAATAGTAATATATATATAGTATATATATATATAAAGTAATATAGTAATATATATAAAACATAAAATATTTAAAAAGGCACATGAGAATTTAAATATGTTTTTCTTCAATAAAAACAGAAAAGAGTTTCTGGATTCAGCGTGGTGACGTGAAGAAGAGCTGAGGAAGATCCAGAGTGAGTCCAGAAGTCAGTGTGAACGCGTTTCTAACCCGAACTGCTGGATCGAGTCCTGCTGATTACGTCACGCGTCTCTGGATCGAGTTCGAGAGTTAAAGATCCATCATTCCCAGACTCTTCACACAAACAATCTGTAATGTCTTATCCTCTTGGAAACGGCGTTGTGGAAGCGCTCAGCTGGTGTTGGAAGCGACCGGCACTGATCCCGGTTTCATCGGCAGAAGATTATGTATTGTGTTTGGAAGAGCCACAATCAAACACACTGAGGTTTGCGCTTGGCAGCCATTCCGATCGAACATCTGGGAAGCAAATGATTCTTTATGGATGAGTGTTATTCCGTGCCATCGGTGGAGGGATTTCAGAAAGTCGAATGAAAGATTAACTCCGGTGGAAACACGAGGGACCCGGCGCTCATAAAAGCGTCATGCGGCAGAACTGATCAAATGGAGTTTGCTAACAGGATCCGCAGGGAAACAAGTGCAAACGCGGGATTTTCAGGATACACGGATTAACGCTGGAATCAATCAGTTCGGATTCATTCACCCTGACAGGAACGTTTAATGCTAAACTGAAGATTTACACTTTCTCAAGAAGAAACTGGGGACTGGTGTTTAAGTGTGCAAAACACTTTTCCCTTTGAATTAAGATTTTTTGTCTCATCATTCTCCAGTAAATGTGTCTTGATATAAGAATGTTTAGATATTTGTGCAAAAAAAAAAAAACAGGAAAACCGTCATTTTTGTAGAGTAAAAATTGTTCCAAATTTTAGAATTGACTCATCCAAAACAAACATGTTCCCAGCATGCATTGCAGCTTAAAATAAATATGCACATTATTAAAAAATGACAATTGCCACTTATTTATATGTGCATTTTGGGATATCGCATAAAAAACACTGGACAGAAACACCAAGATGTGCAAACATTTATATGATATTTCTTTCATCCGATAATAAGACGTGCAAAAACTACGACGGAAACACTTTTACTGAATAAATCCCTCAATAATAAACTCGCGTGTCTTTGCCTCAGCGTCGGCTGTGATTGGATAACTGGAGTAACCAGCGGACCAATGGCGTCGCAGTGTCTCTAATGTTGGTTTGGTGTTTCTGAAAGTCAAAGTTTGTGATCAGAATGATCTGGTGTAATTCCCTCCAGAAGCGTCTCACACACACGAGTGTGTTCCCGAACACCAGCATCTGAACGCCAGAGAACACGACAGCGCTTACTGTGTTTCGTCTGACGCTCGAGACACTCGATTATGATGGAGGGAAACTTGCAGTTTATTACTGATAGTTTACGCCAAATTTTCAGGAAGTGACGATTCTGTTCTCTTGAACACATGGGGTGGAAACGCTGCTTTATTCGTAAATGTTTTCAACTTTGCATGGAAACACATCTTAGTTAGTTAGCTGTCATATGGTTGATCTCTTTACTGAATTAACATTAGTTTGTCTCCAGTTTGTGTGCTGAAGTGCATGAGCATCTCCCTGACACTGTTGGGCTCGATATATCTGTGTGTTTAACAGGCACATCATGCCCAGCTCACGCAGAAGGCTTTGAAAAACAAATCTAAACCTCGATTTAATTACATATTATTCTGTTTAGTTGTCTATTCAGAATCCTGGGAGAATCGTGATCTCAGTTTGAAACAAAAAAATTGTGATTCTCACTTTATCCAGAATCGTGCAGCTCTAGTAGCGGAGCTTATATATCACAGTGCTGCTAAATGAAGAAATATAAGCAGTGTGAGACACACACGCAGTGCGAGCCGATCGAGCGAACTCGTGTCTGAGCGATCCATTCAGGAAGTGATGTCATTCTGGAGGGAACGATCAGCCAGGAATAGGGGTTATGCGCAACATACTTCCGGGTTCTACAAAACGGGTATAACTACTTCCGGTCGTCAGCTACTGAGGTAAACACAGCGTAGGAATGGTGACCTTTTATAGCAGGTGTTTACAGGAGCTACCCATTCTATCCATTTCAGATGTACATCGTATTGCCAAACGGACTTCCAGAGCCCCGAGTACTCCGTTAGATAAAGGATTTAAGTTTTTAAGCCTCCTCATTTATTCATTATTATGAAGGTATGTAAGTTAGTATATGTAGCTTTTGGTAATGGCACCCGATGTAGAGTTAGCTAACTATCAGTAAGTTCGTTTAGACTTGTATGCTATCATAGTAGTTTAACCTTTAATATTTGCTTGTAGACGATTAAAACAATCAAATGAAGACTGCGTTTTATTTTTTTATAAAAAAAAAATTTCTGATACTTAAGCATTTGTGACATTTTAACTAAAACAGAAATAAGAATTGTATTCTAAAAAAAGCGCAAAATAAGTTACCTCAGAGATCACCTACCGCTGCAGATGCGTACGGTAATGCAAACCGGAAATGTTTATACCCGTTTTCCGGTTCGAACGTTGGGCGTTCCGCATAACCCCTATTGTCCACAAAATGAGACTTTAAAGAAGAGCGGACCGTGTGTTTCTGTGTCTGTCCGTGTTCAATCTTTACAGGAGAAAACGAGAAGCAGACGAGCCAGATCATCCGTTCGAGAAGCTGTTCATGCTTCTGTTGTTTCTGCCCGTCAGCCATCGAATCACTGAAGTTTAGCTTTTAAACTCGCGTCTGCTGCGTTTATGCTCATGAACGTGGACTAATATTAGCAGATTGAAAGTATTTTTCTTCCACACCCAAAGCCGCTCGCTCTTGGATATTTCTTTATGTTTATAAAACCCCATAACCAAATAACTGTGCTTGTCAAGTCATTTATAGGGGTGCTTTAATGTATTGAAACATGCAACTACAAAACGTTGTAAAGAGCAGTACGTTACGCTGCATGTTTAATCCAGTTTGTCGCATAAAAACATGTCTGTTTCGCAGTGAGATTGTGATAGAAATGTGATCGTCACACAGTGTGCTTTAGTCGGCACATTCTGACAAATGTAGGAGGTCATCCAGATATTATTGCATGATATATTCTAGTCATTTTTATATGCATGCATTGCAGATGTAGTATGCATGCTAGTATCTCTCTCTCTCTCTCTCTCTCTCTCTCTCTCTCTCTCTCAATCTTTCATTTGTCTGAAAATCACAGCAGCTGAACATCCCTGAGAAAGTCAAAAGATCCATCAGAAGACAAAACACAGAATTCTTCACGTCCGGTGCGAGTCTGAATGTAATTGTTAGCAGCGTAACCTGATACAGCCGAGCGAGGACGTGAAACGAGACGCTTCCTCTCTACACGCGCAGTAATTCAGACTAAATCCTGCCGTTGACCTGTTGAAGATTTGTTATTATGGGTGTCTTTGTGAACGGTCCTTTAGGCTCAGTTCTGCTCCAGTTCAGTTTATTGCTCCGTTTCCACTTGTGGAAAGCTTAAGATCTGATGACAGTCTGAGTGAGTCACTGAATCATTCATTCAGGAGATTTGTTCAAAATCGCTGATTCATCCAGTAATGAAAGAAGTGAAGTCTATGTGAGTGAGTCATTGAATCATTCATTCAAGGGATTCGCTCAAAAAGTTGATTCATCCAGTAATGAAACAAGTGAATTCTTTATGAGTGTGTCATTGAATCATTTATTCAAGAGATATTTGCTCAAAAACACTGATTCATCTAGTAATTAAACAAGTGAAGTCCGTATGAGTGAGCCATTGAATAATTCATTCAATAGATATGTTCAAAATCACAGATTCATCCAGTAATGAAACAAGTGAAGTCTATTTGAGTGAGTCATTGAATCATTCATTCAAGGGGTTCAGTCAAAAAATGTATTAATCCAGTAATGAAACGCCTCGGTTACGACTGTAACCTCGGTTCCCTGAAGAGGGAACGAGCGTTGCGTCGAGAATGACGCTATGGGGAACGCTTTGCGTGATGACGTCTTGAAGCACATGTAAAATCAGTCCAATGGTGTGGCGGAACGTCAGAGGCGGGTGACGTCACGTACCAGGAAACTATAAAAGCCGGCCCGAAACAGAAAACGAAAGCTTCGTAAAAGTCTGAAGTCGAGCTGACAGGCATGAAGGAGATATGGCAAGGCGACGCAACGCTCGTTCCCTCTTCAGGGAACCGAGGTTACAGTCGTAACCGAGGCGTTCCCTTTCAAGGGAACTCCCGTTGCGTCGAGAATGACGCTATGGGGAACGTCTATACCAACGCCTCCATAGCTACGAATGTCTGTCCTGTGTGTAATCTAATAGAGCAGCACTAGGATGACAAAACATGAGACCCTGGAGCAGAGTCTAGATCCAGAGAGTAAAACCTGACGAACGTGTGCGGTGAGGACCAGCCTGCCGCATCACAGACGTCCTGTAAGGAAACTCCTGAAATAAGGGCCTTAGAGGCCGCCATACTCCTCGTCGAGTGCGACCGGACAGCCAAAGGAGAAGGCTGCCCAGCCGCCTCATAAGCAAGTGAGATAGCCTCGACCACCCACTTGCTCATCCTTTGCTTAGACACTGGACCTCCTTTGTTAGGGGACCCAAAGCACACAAATAATTGATCACTTTTACGCCACAGGGCAGCTCTGTGGACATACGCGTCTAACGCCCGCACAGGGCAAAGCAAATTATTAGCCTCCTGGTCAGCATTTTGAAAGGGAGGAGGACAGAAGGCCTGCAGGACAATAGGTCTGACCACATTAGTGGGGACCTTGGGGATATAACCCGGTCTCGGATGTAGAAAAGCTTTCACCATACCCGGAGCAAACTCTAAGCATGACGGAGCAACCGACAATGCTTGAAGATCCCCAATTCTCTTGAGAGAAGAGATAGCCAGAAGAAAAAGAGCTTTCAAAGTTAGAAACTTCTCAGGAACCTCCTCAATGGGCTCAAAGGGGGCCAGGGACAGGCCTTGAAGTGCAATGGACAAGTCCCATGGTGGCACCCTAGAGCGAACTGCAGGCCTCAGCCTCCAAGTGCCACGAAGGAAACGAGATACCAAAGGGTCTTTCCCCACAGACATTCCACCCAAAGGAATGTGGTAAGCACCTATGGCCGCCACATAAACCTTTAAGGTGGACGGGGTCAGACCTGCAGTGAACCGGTCCTGCAGGAACTCCAGAACTGTACCAATTGGGCAGTTGACTGGATCCAACCGACGGTCACTACACCAAGAAGTGAAGACTCTCCACTTCAGGGCATAAAGTTTCCTCGTGGAGGGAGCTCTGGACTGTAGAATGGTCTCCACAACCTCAGTTGAGAGACCTGACTCTATGAGCTGGGCCCTCTCAGAGGCCAAGCCCACAGGTTCCACAGTTCTGGGCGGGGGTGAAATATCGAGCCCTCCGCCTGGGACAGAAGGTCCCTCCTGACGGGTAGCTCCAGAGGAGGCCCGTCGAGGAGCGACACAAGATCGGGAAACCATACTCTGCCCGGCCAGCGCGGGGCTATAAGAAGCAGGCAAACCCGGTCCCTGCGAACTCTCTCCAGAACTCCCGGGAGCAGAGCAACTGGGGGAAAAGCGTACAGACGTAGCCTCGGCCATGTCTGCACCATAGCATCCAGTCCCAGAGGAGCTGGATGCGTGAGGGAGAACCAAAGTGGACAGTGAGACGTCTCTCGAGACGCAAACAGATCCACTTGTGCTTGGCCGAACTCCCTCCATATCAGCTCCACCACCTCGGGGTGGAGCCTCCATTCCCCGGGCCTCGGCCCCTGCCTCGACAGAGTGTCTGCTCCTATATTCTGGACCCCGGGGATGTAAGCTGCCCTGAGTGACAGTAACTTCCCCTGGGACCACAAGAGGATATGGCGTGCCAAGTTGGATAACGGGCGCGAGCGCAAACCCCCTTGGTGGTTGATATAGGCGACTACCGAAGTGTTGTCCGTATGTACTAGCACATGGTGTCCCCTGAGATCTGTGATAAAGCTCCTCAGAGCCCGGAAGACAGCTAACATCTCTAGGCGATTGATATGCCAGGAACGATGATGGTCTTCCCACAGACCTTGAGATGAGCGACCCTCCAGGATCGCTCCCCAACCCGTGAGGGAAGCATCCGTTGTTAGCAGTTTGCGACGACAAGGAGCTCCCAACACTGGGCCCTGGGACAGGAACCAAGGTTTCTTCCACATAACCAGGGCACGTAAGCATCGCCGCGTGACCCTGATTGTGCGAAATGGGTTGCCCCTCGGGGAAAACCCCCTGGTCCTGAGCCACCACTGCAGGGGCCTCATGTGCAGCAGTCCAAAAGGTATCACGTTGGAAGCTGCTGCCATGAGACCCAACAGTCTCTGGAACTGTTTGACAGTGAGTAGCTGGCCTAGCTTTACACTTTTCACAGCTGCAAGAATGGACTCTATACGTGGCGGTGACAGGCGCGCCTGCATCGACACTGAATCCCACACCACGCCTAAAAAAGTGGTCCTCTGTAGTGGAGAAAGCACACTCTTCTTGGCGTTCAGCCGTAACCCCAGCTCTTTCATATGGGCGAGAACAACATCTCGATGTTGAACCGCCATCTACTGCGACTGAGCTAAAATCAACCAATCGTCGATGTAGTTCATAATGCGAATGCCCTGGAGGCGCAGTGGCGCCAGAGCTGCATCCATGCATTTGGTGAAAGTGTGGGGTGATAAAGCTAGGCCGAATGGAAGAACACGATATTGGTATGCTTTGCCCCCGAAAGCAAACCTCAGGAACTTCCAATGACACGGACGGATGGAAATATGGAAATATGCGTCCTTGAGATCTATCGTGACAAACCAGTCCTCGGACCTGATCTGTGGCACGATCTGTCTCAATGTCAACATTTTGAACTTGAGCTGCATGACTGACTCGTTCAGAACTCGAAGATCCAAAATGGGACGCAATCCCCCGTCCTTTTTTGGAACTATGAAGTACCGGCTGTAAAACCCGGTTTCCCTGTCGGAGGGAGGTACATATTCTATGGCCCCTTTCTCTAACAAAGTGTTTACTTCCTGTTCCATAACCAGAACCTGCTCGGGGCCCACCACTGTGGGCAGGACCCCCATAAACCGAGGTGGGCATTTCTTGAATTGTATCTGATACCCTTTTTCTACGGTCTGCAGGACCCAACGAGAAACATTTGACAGTAGCTTCCACGCTGTCAAAGATTCTACTAGAGGTACCAGCCTCTCGAGACTGGTTTCTGGATTTTGTTGTTGTTGAGCAGTCAATTCGACGCCCTGTAATGGCGCACCGGCAGGGAGCGACCGAACAGACTGCTCTAACACCCTCCTCGGAGGGGGCGGGCATCCCGAGGCCACTACGTTTCCGGGTGGTCCTTGAGATATGTGCTCGCCGGAGACCGCTGCGCCCTGTAACACCGATGGCGGCAGGGTTGGCAGAACGGTCCCCTGAGGGTACCGAAGAGAGACGGGCACCGTAAAAAGAGGTGTTAACCGCTCTGCTCCGGGGGGAACTACCCTCATTAATCCTGAGCCCTCGGACATCAGGATTTCTTCCCAGCAGCCTTCTTGGCGGTAATAACGGTCCGCAGATCCGCTCTACCCCTCGAAGACTGCTGGGTTTGAGCGCGCCCTCCGTGTCCCCGAGATTTTTGTGAGGGAGCACGGGAGGACACACTCTGCTTTTGAGTAGCACGATGATCAGCGCTCTTTTTAGAGGAGTGAGGCTGCTCCCGCTCAGCAGCCTCAATGAATGAGCGGCGGGGGAGAAGTTTCTGGAGTGCAGCAGCCTGTTTTGAAGCTTCTTGCGATTTAGCTACCGCACTGTTCACTGCATCTCCAAATAGCCCAACAGTAGAAACCGGAGCATCTAAAAGAACATGTTTTTCTCTATCTTTGATGTCACTCAGATTGAGCCACAGATGCCTCTCAGTGGCCACCAGGGCTGCCATAGACCGCCCGATTGATTTAGCGGTCTCCTTGGTGGCCCTGAGAGACAAATCTGTGGCTCTACGCAGTTCGGCTACTGTGTCGGGACCAATACCCCCGCCCTCCTCTAAATCACCCAGTAATTCTGCCTGATATGCTTGCATAAGGGACATCGTATGCAGACACGCTGCAGCTTGACCAGCGGCTGCATACGATTTATGAATCAGGGAGGAAGTGAATTTAACTGGTTTGGTGGGAAGTGTAGGAGCCTTCAGGGAAGATGCCGTTGCTGGAGAGAGATAGCTCGCAAGCGTCTCTTCCACCTTCGGCATCTCCCCATAACCATACTCTTTATATTTGTAAATGGAAGAGTAATGTGATGTTTGAGGTGTATATACTCTGTATGACATAGGTTTTCCCCACGATCTCGACACCTCGGTGTGGAGATCGGGGAAAAACGGAAGACTCCTACGCTGAGGCTGTGTACGAGATGGCAGGAAGCGTTCGTCGAGCTTGCTTTTCGAACGAACGTCCTGCCTATCCTCTGGCCACTCAAGAGAAAGTCTGTCAACTGCTCTTGTAACTACATCGAGCAGTTCTTCGAATGCATGAGACTGTATTGGTGCCTCTATCGGGGGGGAAGAAACCGCAGCGCGTGCTTCCACACCCTGATGAGAGGCACTGGATCTGTCAGTAAGAGGGTGAGATAAGGCAGAGCCCGTCTCAACATCCACTGACAGATCCATTTGCGAACCCCAGGTCTGAGATCGCCGCCGAGCCTCAGCCGCGGCGGGACCCGAGCCCTGGGGAACGTGGTCGGGATTGAACCGAGCCAACCGGGATCGGAGCGTCCGCAATGGAAGCGCACAGCAATGCACACAGTCACCACCCTCGAGTGCTGACTGGGCATGCTCCTCTCCCAAACAAACAACACAAAGAGTGTGTGTGTCACCTCCCGTTAAATAACGCGGGCAGGGATGGACACACACTCGATACTGCTGTTTGCTCGCCATATCTGAATAAATATATATATATATAGACAGACAACACCAAATAACAAGGACAGATTTCAACACAGAGCGCGACTGAAGACTCAGAAAGCTTTCGTTTTCTGTTTCGGGCCGGCTTTTATAGTTTCCTGGTACGTGACGTCACCCGCCTCTGACGTTCCGCCACACCATTGGACTGATTTTACATGTGCTTCAAGACGTCATCACGCAAAGCGTTCCCCATAGCGTCATTCTCGACGCAACGGGAGTTCCCTTGAAAGGGAACTAGTAAAGTCTGTACGAGTGAGTCACTGAATCATTAATTCAAAGGATTTGCTCAAAAAGTTGATTCATCCAGTAATAAAACAAGTAAAGTCTGTACGAGTGAGTCACTGAATCATTCATTCAAGAGATTCGCTCAAAAAAAAAAAAAAACGCTGATTCATCCAGTAATGAAACAAGTGAAGTCTATCTTAGTGAGTCATTGAATCATTCGTTCAAGGGATTCGCTCAAAAAGTTGATTCATCCAGTAATGAAAAAAGTCTGTACGAGTGAGTCATTGAATCATTCATTCAAGGGATTCACTCAAAAACGCTGATTCATCCAGTAATGAAACAAGTAAAGTCTGTACGAGTGAGTCATTGAATCATTCATTCAAGGAATTTGCTCAAAAACGCTGATTCATCCAGTAATGAAACAAGTGAAGTCTATATAAGTGAATCATTGAATCATTCATTCAAGAGAATTGTTCAAAAACACAGAATCAACAAGTAATGATGAAAAAGTCAAATGTATTATTATGGTTGTCTCTGCTCCAAATCACTTTATCGCTCCGTTTCCACATGCGGAAAGCTTAAATATCTGATGACATCTGGATCCTTCAGTGCTGATCTCTAAATCTTTCATAACTGCAGTTTAAATGGATTGTGTGTATTTGAACGTCAGATATCTGATCTTCAGAAAGCGCACGACAATAAAATGCCACATCAGGAATGAAAAGTCTGTTAGCAACTCGCAATTTTGTGGGCCTTAAAACCATCCATTTCCACACGAAGCTGGTTTAGTGCCAGATGGCTCTCAGATTAGAGCTGGTTGAGAAAATACTTTCATACAATTATACTGTAACTTCCGGGTAATGAATCAAACCCGGTTAGTTATGTGACAGATTTCGTTCTGTATCACATTAACTGCGTACTGTACTGACAGCTGCAGTCGGCAAGTGGAGTTATGATTAATTAGTTGGTTTTCAACCTGCAGTTTAAAGGTAATTTGAATCTGTTAAAATAGTTTCTGCACTTTTTAATGTGGGGGGGGGGGGGGATTTAGCTGATTTTCTTGCTGAGAACAAGATTTGATTTTGATTTATACCCCTCAGAAGATGAACTTCCCGCTGATGTTTCCATTTTTATATTCTCAAATAAACTGTGAACGACGAATCCTCAGAGTCACGCTGAAAAATAAAGCGTCTTTATTGGCATCGGTGGTTCCTTTAACATCCATGGAAACTTTCCATCGCACAAAAGCTTCTTTACAGCAGAAATACTTTACAGGATCTTTAGATTATTCAAATGTTCTTCACACTTCAAGGTTCTTTGAGGAACCAAAACATGGTTCTTCTACGGCATCAATGTGGAAAAACCCTTTTGAAATCTTTATTTCTGAGAATCTACAAACTCTTGGAACGTCATCGATCACTGTCAGCACTTTATACTTCTAATGAAATGTTCTCGAGCTCTCGTACATCCCTCACAGTGTGTTTGGCTTCAGCATATCAGTGATTTATTCTGATAGTGTTTCATGTGAAGCACACGAGACCGAGTTTATCGTGCTCAGTTATTTTTAATCTATAAATATTGACATATAAAACAGACCCAACTGAGGCAGTCATCCAGTGAGAGTATCGAGATATAAAAGCTCAGAAATGCTCGAGTTAATATCGAGACCTCTGACTTTTGACCAATTCTGAGTTTCTGAACCTCTAGATGAGAGATTACTGGGTGCGTTTTCTCAGGAGAAGAAAATGAAAGTCTCAAATTGTTCTCCATTTAGCCTCCTTATTGTGTGTGTGTGTGTGTGTGTGTGTGTGTGTGTGTGTGTGTGTTTCCTTCCTTCTGACTGTGCAGATGTAATTCTTTCACTGGCATCTCTCACATGTAGAAAACCTCAAATCATCCTACGAGATCGTTTTACCCAAAAATTGAAATATAAAGTTGCAGCCACATAATGACAGATTTATCAAGCATTTCTATGACATAGAGACGAACCTACTTTGATTTACAAAGGTCTGGAACAAAACACAACAGAAAGACTCCGGGAAGAGTAATTTGTCATGTGATTTCACTGCTAACCACAGAATGTAAAGATGCACCGTTAACATCCATGTTTCTTTAGTCGGATAATATTGCAACACGTGATGCCGTATTTACATCGGACTCGTAAACGTCCAGAATATTTACAGCCCTTTTATTCCCAGAGACAGAGAGTCGTTCCATATCCAAGACAAATGCGTTTTCCTCCAATTACAAAGCTCAGAGTTTTATGATGTCGTGTGTGCACACACACACACACACGCAGACGAGACTGATGCTGACATCAGATAAGAGCTCGAGCAGGATAACACGAGACCACCTTCGAGAGACGCTTTACAGCGAAATAAATTCAAAATCTGGTCTCGAAACGTTTATTATTCATCGTTCATGGAACTTTCTTCTGAGACACAGTTCGTCTAACCTTTTTAAATGTTGCTACTTGTTTCAGAACGTTCAGAGAACATTCAAAAGTAACGTTTCCGTAATGATAAAATGCAATGTTCCATTAAAGTCCCCCTGTGGTGTAAATCCAGCTTTTAATGTTGTTTTTGTGTCTATGTGGTGTTTTTAATATGCTTTAACCATGTGTAAAGTCATAAGTCGACAGCATTGCTGAGTATTTCCTCCTTAAAACTGCAGTGAACCAAAGACAGTCTCAAAAACACGCTTTGAAATCGCTGGTGTTTCTGACGTCACAAACTACCTTGTAACCAATCAGATCAACGTGTGATCGTCAACCAGTGGATCTCTGAGCTGAGTGAGGGAGTGGAGGCGGGGCTCATTTGCATATTCATAGAACCGCGCATACTAAATGAGGCAAGGGTGTCGAGTTACATTCAAGATATTTTAAGGCATGAAGAATTTTTTTTACGGAAAAAACTTTGTCATTTTGGTAATCAAGTTTTAAGGAATATATTATTGATTACAGCGCTACTTTAAAGTCGTTAAAACGTTAAAAAAACTGGACTGTTCAGGGAACATTCAGAAATAATGTTTTCATAACGTAACATTCTTAGAACATTATTTGGTTATAGGCATCATCCACAGGACCTTTTAGAAGGTTTGATTTAAAACAAAACATTTATACATTAAAAAACTTTAGCTGGTAAGCGCTGTTTACACTGGAAGAGTCGATGCGTCCCCTTCTGTAAAGCATTTGAGTAAATATAAATTGACAGTACTTAAAGTAAGTATCTTTTTGGCAACTTGGTAATTTGACTGAGTATCAATACCCTAGTGGAAAATAAATATACCAAAATGTATTTAAAAAAACATTTATTTCATGCTAAGTATACTACAAATCCATTAACATATTTACTGACATATCGCTTGAGACTTACTGATCTAAATATAATTAAACTTTATTTGGAGCACTAATTTATTGCACAATACACATTTCTTAATATTAAGCCTAAAATATGTTTAATATCACTCTTATTAAGGATCACTGTATAATATCAGTCTTTAAATTAAAGATATTTAAAGTGTTTCTTAAGTAAATTTGCAATAGTTTCACTTTAGCACAATCAAGTATATCTTTAGTTGATTTTCAGCACTATTTCCAGATAACTAAAGGTCATTAAGTACAAAGTTAGTTGTTCCAATTTAGCAGACTTTAAGTATTTCAGTTTAGTATACCAACAGGACAACTGCAGGGTATTTATATTAAGTGCGTAAATATGTAATCAGTATTTGTAGAATTCTTAGCATAAAATAAATGTTTTTGAAATACATTTCTGTATATTTATTTTATATTTATTTAGGGTATGAATTACTTTTACTCTACTTGATTACATTTTTGTATTTTTACTCCAATAAATTAGTGCAATTACACGTTATATTCTGCATGGCACCTAACTTTTTCTGCATCAGTTTATTTCTGCTACAAAAAAAAAGCGACATCTACAGGGAATTGAATTGTTTCATATATAAGATGAGGCTGAAACCAGCATGTCTAGTGCAAGTAGGGTTTGACTATTTAATTTTACTTAGCATTTATTTATTTATCCGTTAAGCAGTGCAGAAAACAGAACTCGGGTCAGCTGATAGCACAGCCACTTTAACCCAGCTTTATTGATTATAATCGCAGTGATTAACTGATATATTTGATGTATTTTTCCTTTTTGTCCATAAAGCTCAATGCCAGATTTCTTGGGAAAAGCCTCTTGGAGTCATCAAGTCCCAAATGCTGCGGCTCCTAATGAAAGCAAAGAAATGTGGCGTCCCAGTCTAAACATGAGCTCCATTAGCACACAAACATCTTCACCCTCAAACCTCTCAAACTTCAGCAGACAAAACATACAGACGCTCTTATTCCTGGGTTGAAGGTACGGCCGGTCCGATGAGTGGAAACACTTCTTTAAACCCATTAATTTCTTGGATTTTAATCTCAGAACTGTTGAGAAGCTAATAATTAAAACATTCAGCAATAAAACCTCCCTTTGATAGAAGATGAGACATTGGTTAGCAGCTCAACTGATCACAAATTAGTTTAATCTATTGAAAATGTCTATTGTGGACTTGGTGTGTGTTGGTAGAATCATTATTATTATAATCCTTGCATCCATTTTTTTTTTTTTTGCATTTTACTAAAATATATATTGCATTAAGGAAATAAGATCGGCTGTTTGAATTGCAGTATATTTCCAAAAGTTTTGGGACGTCTGCCTTTACATGCACATGAACTTTAATGACATCCTATTCCTTATCCGTAGGGTTTCATATGGAGTTCCTCCACCCTTTGCATCTATAACAGCTTCAACTCTTCTGGGAAGGCTTTCCACAAGGTTTAGGAGTGTGTTTATGGGAATTATTGGCCATTCTTCTAGAAGCGCATTTGTGAGTTCAGGCACTGATGTTGGATGAGAAGGCCTGGCTTTAAGTCTCGCTCTAATTCATCCCAAATTGTTCTATTAGGTTGAGGTCAGGACTCTGTGCAGGCCAGTCCAGTTCCTCCACATCAAACTCCTCATCCATGTGTTTATGGTCCTGCTTTGTGCACTGGTGCGCAGTTATGCTGGAACAGGAACATCCACAAACTCTTCACACAAAGTTGGGAGCATGAAATTGTCAAAAATGTCTTGGTATGCTGAAGCATTAAGAGTTCCTTTCACTGGAACTAAGGGGCCAACTCCTGAAAAACCCCACACCATAACCCCCCCTCCACCAAACTTTACACTTGGCACAATGCAGTCAGACAAATACCGTTCTCCTGGTCCATCGGATTGCCAGACAGAGAAGCGTGAATCGTCGGTCCAGAGAACACGTCTCCACTGCTTTAGAGTTCAGTGCTTTACACCACTGCTTCCGACACTTTACACCACTGCTTCCGACGCTTTACACCACTGCTTCCCGACGCTTTACACCACTGCTTCCGACGCTTTACACCACTGCTTCCGACGCTTTACACCACTGCTTCCCGACGCTTTACACCACTGCTTCCGACGCTTTACACCACTGCTTCCCGACGCTTTACACCACTGCTTCCCGACGCTTTACACCACTGCTTCCGACGCTTTACACCACTGCTTCCGACGCTTTACACCACTGCTTCCGACGCTTTACACCACTGCTTCCGACGCTTTACACCACTGCTTCCCGACGCTTTACACCACTGCTTCCGACGCTTTACACCACTGCTTCCGACGCTTTACACCACTGCTTCCGACGCTTTACACCACTGCTTCCGACGCTTTACACCACTGCTTCCGACGCTTTACACCACTGCTTCCGACGCTTTACACCACTGCTTCCGACGCTTTACACCACTGCTTCCCGACGCTTTACACCACTGCTTCCGACGCTTTACACCACTGCTTCCGACGCTTTACACCACTGCTTCCGACGCTTTACACCACTGCTTCCGACGCTTTACACCACTGCTTCCCGACGCTTTACACCACTGCTTCCCGACGCTTTACACCACTGCTTCCGACGCTTTACACCACTGCTTCCCGACGCTTTACACCACTGCTTCTGACGCTTTACACCACTGCTTCCCGACGCTTTACACCACTGCTTCTGACGCTTTACACCACTGCATCCCCCGCTTTACACCACTGCTTCCGACGCTTTACACCACTGCTTCCGACGCTTTACACCACTGCTTCCGACGCTTTACACCACTGCTTCTGACGCTTTACACCACTGCTTCCGACGCTTTACACCACTGCTTCTGACGCTTTACACCACTGCTTCCGACGCTTTACACCACTGCTTCCGACGCTTTACACCACTGCTTCTGACGCTTTACACCACTGCATCCCCCGCTTTACACCACTGCTTCCGACGCTTTACACCACTGCATCCCACACTTTAATCCACTGCATCCCACGCTTTACACCACTGCATCCCCCGCTTTACACCACTGTATCCCCCGCTTTACACCACTGCACCCCACGCTTTACACCACTGCATCCCCCGCTTTACACCACTGCATCCCACGCTTTACACCACTGCTTCCGACGCTTTACACCACTGCTTCTGACGCTTTACACCACTGCATCCCCCGCTTTACACCACTGCTTCCGACGCTTTACACCACTGCATCCCACACTTTAATCCACTGCATCCCACGCTTTACACCACTGCATCCCCCGCTTTACACCACTGTATCCCCCGCTTTACACCACTGCACCCCACGCTTTACACCACTGCATCCCCCGCTTTACACCACTGCATCCCACGCTTTACACCACTGCATCCCACGCTTTACACCACTGTATCCCCCGCTTTACACCACTGTATCCCACGCTTTACACCACTGCATCCCACGCTTTACACCACTGCATCCCACGCTTTACACCACTGCACCCCACGCTTTACACCACTGCATCCCCCGCTTTACACCACTGCATCCCACGCTTTACTCCACTGCATTCCACGCTTTACACCACTGTATCCCACGCTTTACACCACTGCATCCCCCGCTTTACACCACTGCATCCCCCGCTTTACACCACTGTATCCCACGCTTTACACCACTGCATCTCCCGCTTTACACCACAGCATCCCGTGCTTTACACCACTGTATCCCACGCTTTACACCACTGCATCCCCCGCTTTACACCACTGCATCCCCCGCTTTACACCACTGTATCCCACGCTTTACACCACTGCACCCCACGCTTTACACCACAGCATCCCGTGCTTTACACCACTGCTTCCGACGCTTTACACCACTGCATCCCACGCTTTACACCACTGCATCCCACGCTTTACACCACTGTATCCCACGCTTTACACCACTGCATCCCCCGCTTTACACCACTGCATCCCATGCTTTACACCACTGCATCCCACGCTTTACACCACTGCATCCCACGCTTTACACCACTGCATCCCACGCTTTACACCACTGCATCCCATGCTTTACACCACTGCATCCCACGCTTTACACCACTGCATCCCACGCTTTACACCACTGCATCCCACACTTTACACCACAGCATCCCGTGCTTTACACCACTGCTTCCGACGCTTTACACCACTGTATCCCACGCTTTACACCACTGCATCCCACGCTTTACACCACTGCATCCCACGCTTTACACCACTGCATCCCACACTTTACACCACAGCATCCCGTGCTTTACACCACTGCATCCCACGCTTTACACCACTGCTTCCGACGCTTTACACCACTGCTTCCGACGCTTTACACCACTGCTTCCCGACGCTTTACACCACTGCTTCCGACGCTTTACACCACTGCTTCCGACGCTTTACACCACTGCTTCCGACGCTTTACACCACTGCTTCCGACGCTTTACACCACTGCTTCCCGACGCTTTACACCACTGCTTCCCGACGCTTTACACCACTGCTTCCGACGCTTTACACCACTGCTTCCCGACGCTTTACACCACTGCTTCTGACGCTTTACACCACTGCTTCCCGACGCTTTACACCACTGCTTCTGACGCTTTACACCACTGCATCCCCCGCTTTACACCACTGCTTCCGACGCTTTACACCACTGCTTCCGACGCTTTACACCACTGCTTCTGACGCTTTACACCACTGCTTCTGACGCTTTACAGCACTGCTTCCGACGCTTTACACCACTGCTTCTGACGCTTTACACCACTGCTTCCGACGCTTTACACCACTGCTTCCGACGCTTTACACCACTGCTTCTGACGCTTTACACCACTGCATCCCCCGCTTTACACCACTGCTTCCGACGCTTTACACCACTGCATCCCACACTTTAATCCACTGCATCCCACGCTTTACACCACTGCATCCCCCGCTTTACACCACTGTATCCCCCGCTTTACACCACTGCACCCCACGCTTTACACCACTGCATCCCCCGCTTTACACCACTGCATCCCACGCTTTACACCACTGCTTCCGACGCTTTACACCACTGCTTCTGACGCTTTACACCACTGCATCCCCCGCTTTACACCACTGCTTCCGACGCTTTACACCACTGCATCCCACACTTTAATCCACTGCATCCCACGCTTTACACCACTGCATCCCCCGCTTTACACCACTGTATCCCCCGCTTTACACCACTGCACCCCACGCTTTACACCACTGCATCCCCCGCTTTACACCACTGCATCCCACGCTTTACACCACTGCATCCCACGCTTTACACCACTGTATCCCCCGCTTTACACCACTGTATCCCACGCTTTACACCACTGCATCCCACGCTTTACACCACTGCATCCCACGCTTTACACCACTGCACCCCACGCTTTACACCACTGCATCCCCCGCTTTACACCACTGCATCCCACGCTTTACTCCACTGCATTCCACGCTTTACACCACTGTATCCCACGCTTTACACCACTGCATCCCCCGCTTTACACCACTGCATCCCCCGCTTTACACCACTGTATCCCACGCTTTACACCACTGCATCTCCCGCTTTACACCACAGCATCCCGTGCTTTACACCACTGTATCCCACGCTTTACACCACTGCATCCCCCGCTTTACACCACTGCATCCCCCGCTTTACACCACTGTATCCCACGCTTTACACCACTGCACCCCACGCTTTACACCACAGCATCCCGTGCTTTACACCACTGCTTCCGACGCTTTACACCACTGCATCCCACGCTTTACACCACTGCATCCCACGCTTTACACCACTGTATCCCACGCTTTACACCACTGCATCCCCCGCTTTACACCACTGCATCCCATGCTTTACACCACTGCATCCCACGCTTTACACCACTGCATCCCACGCTTTACACCACTGCATCCCACGCTTTACACCACTGCATCCCATGCTTTACACCACTGCATCCCACGCTTTACACCACTGCATCCCACGCTTTACACCACTGCATCCCACACTTTACACCACAGCATCCCGTGCTTTACACCACTGCTTCCGACGCTTTACACCACTGTATCCCACGCTTTACACCACTGCATCCCACGCTTTACACCACTGCATCCCACGCTTTACACCACTGCATCCCACACTTTACACCACAGCATCCCGTGCTTTACACCACTGCATCCCACGCTTTACACCACTGTATCCCACGCTTTACACCACTGCATCCCACGCTTTACACCACTGCATCCCACGCTTTACACCACTGCATCCCACGCTTTACACCACTTCACCCCACGCTTTACACCACTGCACCCCCGCTTTACACCACTGCACCCCACGCTTTACACCACTGCACCCCACGCTTTACACCACTGCATCCCACGCTTTACACCACTGCACCCCCGCTTTACACCGCTGCACCCCACGCTTTACCCCACTGCATCCCACGCTTTACACCACTGTATCCCACGCGGAGGATGCAAAATAAAATACAGTGTAATCAGTCGGACGCACAGTGCCACAGTACTCATTCAGTAAATGCACAGCTAAACAGAAGTGTTTTGAGTCTGGATTTGACTACTGTAGGAGCACATCTGATCTAAAGTATCACATCTCATCTGAAGTATCAAGCTCGAAACGCAAGTAACTTTGTGGGCGGGTCTTGGGAGCTGTTGCTATTATACTGGCGGGATAAATGACTCTTGCGCCCGACGCAAATCTAAAATGGGTTGGTCTGAAGTAGCTTCATTATTCATAGGTATGGTTTGAGCGTAACGTGAAATAAACCAAACAGAGCGACATCTCACATTCCCTTTAAGAGCTTGTTCCATGGCGGATGGCTATTATAACGGCGGATTTGCCAGACGCACGCCAGGAGCGGTTCACAGCCGAGGAGACCGACGTTCTCGTCAGGGCCGTAAAACACAGAGAAGTGACATTGGGTTAAACAGTCGTATGATAATTTGGGTAAATGTGTAAGCTAGATTTATGCTTTTATAATAAACTGTCTATCTATCTATCTGTCTGTCTATCTATCTATCTGTCTATTGTAATAATGTATGATTTGCAAAAATGGAAACTGCTGCTTCTGTGTAGATGAGAGAATCAAAGTGCATGGGCATTGTGCACACGCTACATTGATTATGGCCAAGCATGCGCCCTTAAAATAGCATATGAATAACATGCGCAACACGCCACTGACTTTAGACGAGGTTTCTCCTGGTCAGTGGCGGAATTGTTTTCTAAACCTGCAAAATAGCACCAGGGAACGTTTGCGCCGGAACACGCCTCCTCTTTGTGCTGAACCGCCCCGGGGAGCGCAAATGTATTTCCTAGTTTACCGACGTGCGTCTGTGGAGGGAAAAGTCCGCTGTGCGCGGGTGCAAAATAGGAATAAAACATGCGTCGGTGTACAAAGTCAATTGTGCTGAGTGCAAGATAGGGCCCTTGGTATTTCTAGCTGATGTGATCCTAATGATCTGAGTGATCTGTTAGGTTTATATTCAGTGAGCATATCTGCAATGTATTGAGGTCCTAGGCCATTGAGTGATTTAAATACCAGTAATAATACTTTAAAATCAATCCTAAATGTAACTGGGAGCCAATGTAAAGACCTGAGGACTAACTAACTGTTGACCGTGGAATAATGGACTTATTGCACAGGTTGCAACCGATCACAGTACCACGCTTGAATTCTCTGAGCTCCTGAGAGTAACCCATTTTTTCTCAAATGTTTGTTAGATAGATAGATAGATAGATAGATAGATAGATAGATAGATAGATAGATAGATAGATAGATAGATAGATAGATAGATAGATAGATAGATAGATAGATAGATAGATAGAGAAATAGATTCTCAGTATGCCTCACATGCAAATTTATTTAAATTACAGTTCAGTACAGCTTCTGTTCCAGTTCAACTTTTTTCTCTGTGTTGTTTTCAGTTTAATTCACATTCACACTCATCCACTGAAAGCAGAGCAAATTCTTCAATGGTTACTTTTGCTCAATCCTGGACCTTTACAGTTTTTCTCAGTCGCTTTGGTGCATTTCTCACATCACTATTTACATTTGCACAACAGTTAGTTCAACCTCCACAACATTCAGTCATTTGTGCACATCATAGTAGCAGTTTCTCATTCCTTCCAACAAATTGCAAATGCTTTTGGACATGCATCAGTCTCTTTCATACAACTCTCTGCTGTTTTATAACATTATCATTTGCTTATGTCATGTCAGTCAAAATGAACTATACTTGTGAATGCTGAATAGTCATTCCATATAAAACTAATAGTCCTCATTTCAATGCTTGAGTCATTGCATGCAAAAATGTTGAACTAGTTGTCAAAATCTGTCAAGCAAATTTTACAAATTTTTTTAAATCTTTTATTTTCCTAAAAATGTCTCCTAAATTGAACAATTTCTCTCAGGTGAATCTCAGCTTTCACTGATGAGGAACGTCTGGATGTGCATGAATGATTACACCACTATGTATGTTGTATGTTCAGTTCCAATATGTACTGCAGTATTGTGTACAGTTGTGCACAGCTCTACCCAAAGGGAGTTTATGTTTGTTGTAAATAAGGGTGTATTTTTTCTTTTGCACAATGCTGTGAACAAATTAGAATTGCAAAGAGCATATGCAGTAAAAATGTGAAACATACATATTCAGTGTCTTGTACTCAGTTACCTCACTGGCACTGACACTTTCATTGACATGAATACTTGCTTTTGAGGAATGAACTATCCATTTTGAGCAAGTGACACGCTTTTGCAGGTTATCAACTAGGCTTTGCAGTTTGTACTAATTGTTTTGAGAACTGCATTAACTGTTGTGCAAATGTAAATAGTGATGTGAGAAATGCACCACAGCGACTGAGAAAAACTGTAATGTTGAAGTAGATGGAAAAATGTTAATATTAGCAGAAACGTCTAGTCTTGAATAGCCTCAAAGTGTCAGATTTATGAAGCAATACATTTACTGCATTATTGCACAGAGGTCTAGAAACCCAAGAAAAGACCGAGGAGAGTTACAGTAACTCCACACGTTTCTGAGGTTTCTGTGGATGGTTTTACTTTGGCATGTGAGCTGGAAAAAGTGTCGGGATGCAGTCATCATGCGATGAGCGATTCGTGTTTTGTATCCGAGGCAGTTTCGCTCCACAGGTTCCAGGACTCAGCGAGAGGAACTGTTTTATCTCAGGCGCTTTCTACTGGGAAGAAGACCAATAACACCAGCCATCCAAACACCAGCGCTTTATCTCACTGTTGTCCAACCTGTCATAACATTCATTCTTCATTTAAACAGCCAGAGCCGTGATCCAGATGAAGCCGCTGTGGGTTTCAGGGTTTCCTTCAGTGAGATTCCAGGTCTGGGGTTCAAGAGGTCATTCAGGCGCAGATCTGCTCATGAATCTGGAGTTGCAGCGCTAGTTTGGGTGAAGATGTGCCGATTCTGCTCTTTTCTCAGTTTCACACAGGATTGGGCAGAAGAGTTCACAGGTCACAGTGTTTGTGTGTCATCAGTGTGACACTGGAGAATCTGAACTGCAAATAGTTTCGAATGAAGTCTATTTATCAGAACAGGTTTTGCAGGACAGGTTGTATAAAGTGACATCA
>NC_138233.1:2311102-2313602 GCF_964197995.2 Scardinius erythrophthalmus
GTCACCATAAAATCTACTAGGCTACTAATTCAACACGTATTAACTTATTGTGCAAAACATGACGTTAGCTGAAGTATTTAAATCAACACTGGGTGTTTTAACTCGAACAAACCACTTTAATGATTTATTTTCCCACAAAATGTGTTGCTCCATTTTTTTTTTTGCAATCATGTAGTGAAAAGCAAGTTTTTTAAGCTCCATTTACCCGCATCTAACAGAAGGAGACGTGTTCTGCTCATTAAAACCTGATGATTGTTCCCATCACGCCCCCGAAACGCAAGACTGAACAAATCAGACGGTCCTTTCAGTGAAGTAGTGTTTTCAGCAAAGCAAATCCTCTCAGAGCGGCTCGACCGGGTGTCAGTTGCAGTTTTATGTTATTCTGATTCTGGAAGTGTCCGGTTTTGGCCTTGGCACACACACACACACACACACACACACACACACACACGCACACACACACGCACACACACACACACACACACACACAGGTTTGACGGAGAAAGACCTAGACCTAGTAGTTTGGCCTCGAGACCTTCAGCAAATCCCTGTTAGGTGTGTCGGTGTGTTGTTGTGTTGTTGTGTCAGTGTGTTTTTGTATTGGTGTGATGGTGTGTAGGTGTGTTGGTGTGTTGTATTGGTGTGATGGTGTGTTGTTGTGTCGGTGTGTCGTTGTATTGGTGTGTCGTTGTATTGGTGTGTTGTTGTGTCGGTGTGTTGGTGTGTCGTTGTATTGGTGTGTTGTTGTGTCGGTGTGCCGTTGTATTGGTGTGTCGGTGTGTTGTTATGTCGGTGTGTTGTGTCGGTGTGTCGTTGTGTTGTTGTGTCGGTGTGTTTTTGTATTGGTGTGATGGTTTGTAGGTGTGTTGGTGTGTTGTTGTATTGGTGTGTCGTTGTGTCGGTGTGTCAGTCGGTGTGTTATTGTGTCGTTGTGTCGGTGTGTTGTTGTATTGGTGTGATGGTGTGTCGGTGTGTTATGTCGGTGTGATGGTGTGTCATTGTGTTGTTGTATTGGTGTGTCGGTGTGTTGTTGTGTCGGTGTGTTGTTGTGTTGTTGCATTGGTGTGTCGGTGTGTCAGTCGGTGTGTTATTGTGTCATTGTGTCGTTGTATTGGTGTGTTGTTGTGTCGGTCGGTGTATCGGTGTGTTGTTGTGTCGTTGTGTCATTGTGTCGGTCGGTGTGTTGTTGTGTCGGTGTGTCATTGTATTGGTGTGTCGGTGTGTTATTGTGTCGTTGTATTGGTGTGTTGTTGTGTCAGTGTGTCGGTGTGTCGTTGTATTGGTGTGTCGTTGTGTCGGTGTGACAGTGTGTCGTTGTGCCTGTGTGACGGTGTGTCGTTGTGTCGGTGTGACAGTGTGTCGTTGTGCCTGTGTGACGGTGTGTCGTTGTGCCTGTGTGACGGTGTGTCGTTGTGTCTGATTCTGGAAGTGTCCCGTTTTGGCCTTGGCACACAGACACACACACACACACTCACACACATACATACACACACACACACACACACACACACATACATACATACATACACACACACATACATACACACACACACACACACACACACACACACACACACACACACACACACACACACACACACACACACACACACACACACACACACACACACACACACAGGTTTGATGGAGAAATTAGCACTCGGTCACGGTTCTGAACTCACTGTTTCCTTCTGAAACCATTATAGTAGTTTGGCCTCGAGACCTTCAGCCAATCCCTGCTCACTGTAAGAGCTTCCTCTTCCTGTAGGATCGAGGACATGCATTTATACAGCTGCTGCTGATAACGTGATTAATCTCTGATAATATACGGGCCCGAGGCCAAGCACACACACACACACACACACACACACATTCACACAGTCAGCAAGGATAGATGCACATTGTTCCTCTGGGAACGCGGGTTCAAGGCCGTCCGGAGGGCATTCGGGCGATTTATGACCCGTAGGAAACACAAATCTGAATGTTTCTCCATGAAAATGTCAAAAGGAATTTGTCCTCTTTGACCTTTCTGACGGCTTTAAAGTCAACAACATGAAATCAGAATGGACTCTGTTGCAGTTTTGCAGTCAAACTAAATTTTAATTGGTTTTGGGGTTGATTGATTTTAAATAAATAGTTGACTTAAAAATGAAAATTTTGTCACCCTTAAATTGTTTCAAACCTGTATGAGTTTCATTCTTCTGCGTCTATGGACCCTAGTGACTTCCACTGCCGTTTTTTTCCTACTATAGAAGTCAGTAGGGTCCATCAACAGTTTAGTCACCAACATTCTTCAAAATATCTTCCTTTGTGTTCAGCAGACGGAAGAAACTCATACAGGTTTGAAACACCATAAGGGTGAGTAAATGATGACAGAATGATCATTTTTAGAATGTGCCCCTATTATACTATATTAAAGGCTCCTAATGTTGTTTTGGCGTCTCCTACAACAGCTTCACACTCATCCAGATCTAAAACACTGTAACGTCCTCATAATCTC